>NC_057797.1:619618313-619918313 GCF_018294505.1 Triticum aestivum
CTGCAAAAACAAGTTAGACGTCCTCTACTTTGTTGTTGCAAGTTTTATGTGGATGCTATGAGCTTCTAGCAAGAACCGTTCTTACCTACGCATCAAAACCACAACAGTGATTTACCAAGTTTGCTATTTTAACCTTCAACAAGGACCGGCTGCAGTCAAATTTGATTCAACTAAAGTTGGAGAAACAGACACCCGCCAGCCACCTTTATGCAAAACTAGTTGCATGTCTGTCGGTGGAACCGGTCTCATGAACGTGGTCATGTAAGGTTGGTCTGGGCCGCTTCATCCAAAAATACCGCCGAATCAAAATAAGGCATTGATGGTAAGCACTATGACGATCACCGCCCACAACTCTTTGTGTTCTACTCATGCATATCATCTACGCATAGACCTGGCTTGGATGCCACTGTTGGGGAACGTAGCATGCAATTTCAAAAATTTCCGACGCTCACGCAAGATCTATCTAGGAGATGCATAGCAACAAGAGGGGGAGAGAGTGTCCACATACCCTTGTAGACCGAAAGCGGAAGCGTTTGACAACGTGGTTGATGTAGGCGAACTTCTTCTCGTTCCGACCTATCAAGCAGCAAATGTACGACACCTCCGAGTTCTTCACACGTTCAACTCAATGGCGTCCCTCGAACTCTTGATCCAGCAAAGTGTCGAGGGAGAGTTTTGTCAGCAGGATGGCGTGGTGATGGTGACGGTGAAGTGATTCACGCAGGGCTTCGCCTAAGCACTATGACAATATGACCGGAGGTGTAAACTATGGAGGGGGGCGTCGCACATGGCTAACAATCGTTGTTTGTTTTGTGTTCTAGCGGTGCCCCCTCATATATATATATATATATATATATATATATAGGATGGGTCTATTCTAATAACACCCTTAATAGTCTTATTCTAATAACACATCATACCTTATTCTGCTAACACCCCCACCTCCATGCTGCCGCCCCCCCGGGAGAGCCACCGCCCCTCCCCTCCCTGCCTCCTTCCGCGGGAGCGGCCGGCAGCGGTGCTGCCCCTCCCCGCTTTCTCCCCTCCCCCTCCACACCTTCTACCGCAGCAGCGGGCTGCGCGGGTTCTTTCCCAAATCACGCCATCCCCAGAGCCGATGTGCACCCGCCACCTCCTCCCATGGATCTACATGCATCCTGGTCAACGAGGGCAAATGGTTCCAACGGTGAAGCTCGACCTTCTAGATCCATGGCAGCAGCTATGAGGGCTGGCCTCAGAAGCAGAGCTCCAGCTGCCGCCTTCCCATGCTCTTCGTCGATCTGCCCCGTGGCCGCGCCGGACGGTGCCGCCTTGCTTTCTCTCCTTTTTTTCCCTCCTTACCCTCCCTCAATCTCTCTCGTGTTATAGGTGAAGCCATGGCCATTTGAGAAATCTTGTCCACCCGCTGCTGCTCTGGATTCGGCCATCACCATGGTTTCTTGTGTCGGATCCAGCCACCGTCAGCCAGATCCGGTGCCCACCTAGCTGCCCGGACAATTTCTGCCACCTCGCCGTGTCCCGCAGCAACGGGAGACACCGCCATGCTCCCATCTTCCGCCCCTGCACCAGCAGCTGCTCAGGGCATCGTCCCCCAAATGCAGCTCGGTTGCCGCTCCCCGTGCAGCTCGGGTGCTGCCTTCTCTCCTTTCTGCTCGCCATGCCGCTTGGGGAGGAAAGGAGCGATGGCGGAGGAGCGCGCTCATGGCGGGGTCAGAAAGGAACAGGTGCAGTTCACCCCACCGAAGGAGGCAAGGAGTGCGAGCGAGCTCCCTTGCCCGATGCCGGTGATTTTGGCTTCCTCGTGCAGTTCAACAGGGCCACCAATGGCCTTCCCGCCACGACCAGCTGCAGGCAGTTTGGCTAGCAGCGACGGCCACCACTCTGCTCTCTCCCCCTTATCCACATTTGTTCATTCACACAGCAGTCCGGCAGCTCCACCAGCGGCATGTGCAGTTCACTCCATGTGAGGTGAGGTGCTCCTCCTCAATGGCCGAAGAGTTCATAAAAAGGATTGTGCCTCACAGTATGCGGGTGTTGTGGTCCTGCAGCTCAGAGATGCTCGCGATGCCGTTCGGAGGTTGTGTGCGTGCAGTATGGCGAGCGCCATCTCTTCCCATTGGTAGGTGAACCATGGTGGTGCCGCTCGGAGATGCTCGCCATGCGGTTTGGGGCTTGTGTGCGTGCAGTCGAGAGAGCGCCATATCCATCTCTTCCCTTGTGGTCCGTCGACCATGATTCTGCACCTCGGAGGCGCTCGCCATGCGGTGCAAGGCTCATGCGTGTGCACTCCGGCAAGGGCGCCAACCATGACATGCAGTTTTGGCGACTCTTGCATGCGGTTCAGGGCTCGTTCGCGTGCAATCCGACGAGCATCCGTGCACGTCTAAGTGCAGCGAGCGTCCATACACAACAGTCTACCACAACATTCAGATAAAGACGATTCCCCTAGTTTGGAAAATAGATAGCTCTAGAATCTACTCCTCACAATCGTTATGTGCTGCTCTTAACTTGTGTGTGTGTGTGTGTGTGTTGTTATGCTGGTCTTTAGCTCGGCTCTATGGCAGCTTCATGACCCCCCTAGGTTGCATGTGTTCCTCTTGCTGTAGCTGGTAGTAGCTCATAATATTATTTTGAAAAAACTTGACAATCTTGTAAAAGAAAAATTATCTCTGACACTTTGTGTTTGTTGTGCTCTAGACAAGAACATTGCACATTTGTTATGTAACAGAGATTTCCAGAATAATCTAGGATAAACTATCTGATATGCTTCAAAGAAGAGTAGAAGCAAAAATTGAACAAGGTTGCTGCTGAAGCTTTTACATTGAGGACTGAGAGGAGCTATTAAAATATTTACCTTTCTTTTTGCCTTTTGGCAATTCACCTATTTTGCTCTGGAGTTGTCTTAAATATTTCGTTGTGATTGAGAAAAAGCTTTTGAAGTTCACTATCAAAATGAGCGACCTTGTGCTTGCAGTACGTCCAGAGAGCGCGTGCGGTTTGGCGGGGCAGGCACCACATTGTGTCATTGCGTGCGGGCATTTAAAAATGTGCAGTGGGATGTATTTTGTGTGTGATGATTGTAACGTGGAGACAGAAGAAAAGAAAGGGATGCAATTTTGTTACACTGCATCATGGGTTATTGCTCAGTTTGTAAAATCTTTCTTTGTAAAAGCAGTGCGTTCGGTGAACCGAAGAAGTATATTTTTTCAAAGTATTGTAGTTTATTTTTGGAAATCAGTGTGGTCCGCTTTATAAAGTCTGTGTGGTTCACTATGCAATTTTTTCAAAAAGAAAATCAGTACACTTGAACCGTTCATGAGGTTCACTGGCCTCAGTCCTGTAGTCCAAAAATCCTTTATACTTAAAAAAACAACAAGGAAAAACCATGCAGCTCACTTTGATTTATGATGTGGTTCATTTCTCCCAAAAAATTAAATTACACTCATGTGTTAAAAAAAGAAAAATGCATTGGGAGTTGCAGTGCACTTCGTCATCGCGTGCGGTTCACTAAACTCAGCACGGTAGTTTAGATGAAACTACAAAATAAAATGTTAGAAAAATATATTAAAAATAATGAATGGATATGTATGTTTTGAAGCTCACTTTGTTCTCTCATGAAGTTCGCCATAAAACTCCTTTGTGGTTCACTTGGTGATCCGAAACAAAAACACCTCAGAAAGCAGCTCACTTCTCATTACATGTGGTTCAATTGCTCAGTCCATGTGGTCCACTCGCCCGGTCTACGCACGTAAAAAATAGTGAGTTTGAAAAAAAACTCACGCGGCTCATTTTCGGTAGTGTCGCGGCCCGTTTACGGTAGTCTCGAGGTTCACTTTTCGATAGTGTTGCGGTTCACCAACGATCGACATGAAGTGCACTCTACCTCATTTGGAAAAAAAACTCACGCAGCTCATTTTCGGTAGTGTCGCGGCCCGTTTACGGTAGTCTCGAGGTTCACTTTTCGACAGTGTTGCGGTTCACCAATGATCGACATGAAGTGCACTCTACCTCATTTGGAAAAATTTACGTCCTACAAAAAAATCATGCAGTGCACCTGTCTGTCCGATGAAGTGTGGTTTTTAGTTTGAAAGCAGTGCACTCCACCTTGTTTGGGAAAGTTTACGTCCCACAAAAAAGAAAACATGCAGTGCACTTGTCTGTCCAATGATGTGCGGTTTTCTGTCTGATGCAGTACATACAACGATTTTGGTGTTGCGGAAAAACAGAGTGTCAGCATTTCGTTAAAATCAAAATTGCTCCTAAATCGTAAGGAATCAGAGAGAGTATTCTATATGAAAAAGTTGTGCCTCATCGATATCTTCCCAACGGCGTATAAATTGAATCATTTCGACCAACGGTTTCTAAAATTTTCCTGAAAAAAGGCTGCTGCCTCTCGTCGTCAGCCGCACAATTTTTAACTAAAAACCATAAGGAATCTCAAAAACATTTTAACATATGAAAGTTGTGCCTCGTCCTTAGCTTTCCAACGGCGTATCATACGCCTCATTTCGACAAACGGTTAGAAAACCGAAGCGAAAACAGTACCAAAAATTTTAATTTTTTTGAAAAACAGAGTTCCGTGATTTAGTAAATTTGAAACTACTCTTAAACCGTAACGAATAGAGAAAATAATAGATATGAAAAAGATGCGCCTCGATGATATCTTTCCAATGGTGTATCATTTGCTTCGTTCTGACAAGCGGTTTAGAAGAAATCACGAAAAAACGCTCGCTGCCACTCGTTATGGGATGCACCATTTTCAAAACTGCTCTTAAACCGCGAGGAATCTCGAAAAGTGTTCAACATGGCGAAGTTGCGCCTAATCCATAGCTTTCCAAAGGTATATCATACGCCTTGTTCCGATAAACGGTTAAAAAACTAGAGCAAAAACAGTTCCGAAAAAACACTGCGTACAGTTTTTTACGACACGAAGTTCAGTAGTCTGTGTAATGCAGTGCTCTCGCTAAAAAAAGTGCAGTGCCCTCGCGTTGAGCATGTAGTGCGGAAGTGTTATCAGAATAGTTATTCTGATAATATTACCAAAATAGACCGGCTGTATATATATAGTGTTACTATTCATCATCCAGGGTGCATAATAAGTTATTCTTCACCCGAGGTAATCTTACGATCATTTCATAATTAAATTACGTTTAGAATTCAAATAGTTACATTCCTATTGATTCACTACGTAAAATTTAACATAAGAAAATAAAAATATAGGTCATAAGACAAAAAAATTTGTAGTTTATGTGTATTTTAGACTATGTTTTTACGTTTGTAATTTTACATAACATAAAATATTTTTTACGGCAATTATATATTTTCTTACGGTCTCTTTTTACGTCGGAAATAAGACAAAACTTACGGAATGTAAAATTACGGTGCACTGATGGTAAAATAGAGGGAGGGGGGTGAAGAATAACTATTCCTCAACCAGGGTGACGAATAGCGCGACCCTATATATATATATATAGGGTGGGTCTATTCTAATAACACCCTTAAGAGTCTTATTCTAATAACAAAAACGCTTATTCTAATAACACCCCACCTAACCCACTAAAACGACACGACATGAACTGCACGCACCCAAAAAAAGATCCCACCCCACCGGGTCCATCTCCCCCACTCCCCCACTCCTCCCTCGACACATCCACCTTCCCCCCACATCCCCCGACCCACCAACCCACTGCCGCATGCCACCTTCTCCGACACGGCGTCTCACCCCGTGCGGCCGCATCACCCTTCCCACCTTCTCCCGCATGGCCCGCCCCATCCCGAGCTATCGCCCCCAACCTCCCACCTTCTCCGGCGAGGGGCACCCGCCCAAGCAGCAACTCCACCCCCAGATCCCCGCCATGACTCTCTTCTCCTGCCTTCACCTTCTCCTCTCGGCCGCCGCTGGCGCTCAGGGCTGCCTCCTAGCCCAGCCACCAATGGATCCGGCAAGATCCTCATCTTCAACCACCCAGTACCCCACGACCACCCAGATCCACACCACCATGGCCGCATGCCCTCTCCTCCCCCCTGCCCGGGTGAGCCCACTAGCCTTCGGAGCCCCATCGAGCGCCGGATCCCGTCAGCTACCTCCCGAGTCCACACCTCCCCTCTACTTCAGTGACTGCATGAGATAGGATTCGGTCGCCGGGGACGGGATTTGCCCGCTATGGATGAGAGTAGGCGGAGGCATCGCTCCCGCATCCATAGAAAAGGCAACGACACAGGTATGGCCCTAGGATGATGACGCCGATAACCTGGCGTGCAACTCATTGCGGCCCAGTGTGAAGCTCACCGCGGCTTAGCCTGCAGTTCGCGGCCACCACGACAGGCCCCGTTGTTGTTCTCCTCAGCGCACAGCGGCGGCGCCCGCAACATCTCCCCTCCGACAAATGGTGGAGCTCCCCCTTCCTCCTCTCTGGCTCGGCCCTCGACCTCCTGTTGTTCGCCGCGACCGGATCCGTCGAGAGCTCCCACCGCTCGATGAACTTGTGCCATGCACTTCACTGTATCCTTTTTGTAGTTCATTATATCTTCTTTTTGCTCACGAATGACATTCTTGCATTTTCCAGGTTTTGGTTGCAGTCCCACGGGTGAACAGGCGCAGTACTGCGGGGGTTGGACATGAAGTGCGCCAACGGAAAAAAAATTATGGATTTATTTTTTAAGTCCCCCGTCATTTGTAATTTTTATGTGTTTGTACTGTGGATTAAAGAAATAAGCATTGCAGTACATTCGCCCCGTCTCGTAGTCCATACACGTACAACTCTCCCTAAAACAAGCATTGAAGATAACAATGGTATTTTTTAAAGTGCAGCTCACTTGTTTCGTCGCTGCAGTGTTCTTCTCTTGCACAACAGTTCCCTCTGTTGCCAAGTGTAATTTTTTTGGAAGATTATAATTAGAAAAGGTTGAATCTTCTATGCAGCTCACTCTGTTGTTGTGTGGAAGAAAAATTGATGCAGTCCACTCGCCTCGTCCCTGCAGTTAGTTTTCCATCGTGTACTGTTCTCTTCTCTGTGCTGATATATTGCTTAGTATTTCACTTTGATACATGTCGCGGTTCGTTCATGCACTTCGGTTGCCAGTCTGATCCAGGGCGGTTTTCAGTCCGAAGCAGTGCACTCATCTGACTGATGTAGTACACAGGGTTCATTGCAGCCTCAGTGCAGCTCCACTGCATGCATGTTGCAGTTAGGTTCCTTTGTGCTTATTTTTTCATGTTATAATGTGTGATTTGAATGGTTGAGGGCATCTCTGCAGTTCATCTCTTGTATCTAATGCATAAAAAAGTAACTGGTTGTAAAAAGAAATGTAGACCGGTTGTACACATACTTTTGATTTCACACAAAAACTAAACAAAAAATGTAGAAAAGAACAACGCAGTTCGCTCGGCTTTTCCTTGCAGTACATATGTGATGTGCACTGCACTCATCCCATGAGGTACCATGTGTTTCATCACAAAAGTTACAAAAGAAGACAAAAAGGAATCATGCGGTTCACTACAATATATGTCGCAACTCACTTGCCTTTGTTTTTGTGGTCCACTCTTGTTCATAAAAAATTTGAAAAAAAGACAACAAAAACTTGTCTGGGAAAAATTTACGTTCGACAAAAGAAATCATGAAGTCCACTTGACCGTCTGATGCAGTGCGGTTTTCAGTCGGATGAAGTACCCACGTCGATTTGGGTGTCGCGTAAAACAGAGTGTCCCCATTTCGGTAAATTTAAAACTGCTCTTAACCTGTAAGGAATTAGAGAGAGTGTTCGACATGAAGAAGTTGCGTCTCATCGATATCTTTCCAACGGCATATCATTTGAATAACTTCGACAAGCGGTTTGTAAAAATTTCGCGAAAAACGGCCGCAGCCACTCGTCGTCCGCCGCACGATTTTCAAAATTAACTTAAAACTGTAAGGAATCTCAAAACCATTTATACATATGAAAGTTGCGCCTTGTCCATAGCTTTCCGACGACGTATTACACGCCTCGTTTTGACAAACGGTTCAAAAACTAGAGCAAAAACAGTACCAAAAATTGAAAAAAATTCAAAAAAACAGAATTCCGCGATTTAGTAAATCCGAAACTGCTCTTGAACCATAACGAATTAGAGAAAATAATATATATGAAAAAGATGCGCCTCGATGATATCTTTCGAACGGCGTATCATTTGCCTTATTCCGATGAGCGGTTTAGAAAAAATCATGAAAATACGCTCGCTGCCACTCGTCATCCGCCGCACCATTTTTTAAACTGCTCTTAACCCGAGAGGAATCTCGAAAAGTGTTCAACATGCCGAAGTTGCGCCTAATCAATAACTTTTCAACAGTATATTATACACCTCGTTCCAATAAACGGTTAAAAATTAGAGCGAAAACAGTACCAGAAAAACACTGCGTGCAGTTTTTTTCGACACGAAGTTCACTCGTGTGAGTACTGCAGCACACTTGGTACAAACAATGACATGCACTTGCATTGAGCGTGCAGTGCGGAAGTGTTATCAGAATAACTATTCTGATAATATTATCAGAATAGACCGGCTGTATATATATTATGATAACACCCCTTAAGAGTCTTATTCTAATAACACCCACCTTATTCTGCTAACACCCCACGTACCACTGTAGCTACAAAATAACCACTGAACTGCGTCTGCCAAAAAAACACTCACCTTATCCTGTTCGAACTCCCCTCCCTCCTCGTGCCCCTCCACTCCCCACGACCACCACCTCCTACCCCGTCGCTGCACAACCTCCACCTCCTACCCCTGGCCGGCGCCGCCCCACCTCCTCCTCCTCCCGCCCGGCGTCTCCCCGCCTCCTCCTCCTCCCATCCGAAGCCGCCCCGCCTCCTACACCTCCCGTCCAGCGCCGCCCCGCATCCTCCTCCTCCCGCCCGGAGCCGCCCCACCTCCTACTCGTCCCTTCCGGTGCCGCCCCACCTCGTCCTCCTCCCGTCCAGCGACGCCCTGCATCCTCCTCCTCCTGCTCGACGTCTCCTCGCCTCCTACTCCTCCCTTCCGGCGCCGCCCCGCCTCGTCCTCCTCCGTTCCGGCGCCGCCCTCTGACCTGCAGCGCCGCCCAGCGATAGCCCCGGCCCCGCCCCGCTCCAGCCATGGCCACTGCCCCGCCATGCGCCCTACCCCATCCATCGTGCCGCCTCGGCCCGATCCGTCGGGCGCCGAATCTGCAACGGCGAGCGGATGAGCCGCCTTCCCCGCACCAGTGCATCCGGATCCAGTCGGGCTGACCCCGCGATTGCCGGCCTCGATGGCCATGGCCCCGCCCCGCAACGGCCGGCTCCCTCCCCACGTCGAGCCCCTACCTCGTCGGCATGCGGTTTTCTATATGAAGTGGTGCAGACGGCCGTCTGATGATGTTCATCTCGTAAATGCAAGAAAAAACGTTACCGAAACAAGAACAAAAAGTAACGATGTGAAGCGCACTTCACTTCCTCGCATGAGAAAAATTAAGTCTTGACAAAAGAAAAGATGCACTGCACTTGCCCATGTGATGTAGTGTGGTTTTTAGTTCGAACCAGTGCGGTTTGCTACCTCGTTTGGAAAATTTTACATCCCACAAAAAAAATCATGCAGTGTACTTGTCCGTCTGATGAAGTGCGGTTTTTAGTCCAAAGCAGTGTGTTTTTCTGTCTGATGCAGTTCCCTTGGTCGATTTTGGGTCCGTGAAAAACAGAGTGTCCGCATTTAGGTAAATTTAAAACTGCTCTTGAACCGTAAGGAATTAGAGAGAGTGTTCTACATGAAAAAGTTGCGTCTCGTCGATATATTTCCAATGGGATATCATTTGAATCATTTCGACAACCGTTTTTTAAAATTTTTGTGAAAAACGACCGCTGCCACTTGTCGTTTGCCACACGATTTTCAAAATTAACTTAAAACCGTAAGGAATCTCAAAACCATTTCAACATATCAAAGTTGCGCCTCGTCCATAGCTTTTCAACGATATATTACACGCCTCATTTCGACAAACGGTTAAGAAACTGGAGAGAAAACAGTACCAAAAATTTGAAAAAATTTGAAAAACAGAATTCCGTAATTTAGTAAATTTGAAACTGCTCTTAAACCGCAACGAATTAGAGAAAGAAATAGATATGAAAAAGATGCGCCTCGACGATATCTATCCAATGGTGTATCATTTGCTTCATCTCGAGGAGCGGTTTAGAAAAAAATGCGAAAAAACGCTCGCTGCCACTCGTTGTGGGCCGCACCATTTTCAAAACTGCTCTTAAACCGTGAGGAATCTCAGAAAGTGTTCAACATGGCGAAGTTGCGCCTAATCCATAGCTTTTCAACGATATATTACACGCCTCGTTCTGACAAAAGGTTAAAAACTAGAGCGAAAACAGTACCAGAAAAAACACTGCGTGCAGTTTTTTGCCACGGGAAGTTCACTTGCCTTAGTACTGCAGCACACTTGGTTCAAACAATGACGTGCACTTGCGTTGAGCATGCAGTGCGGGAGTGTTATCAGAATAGTTATTCTATAATATATATATGAGGCAGCCAAGGGGCGCCCCAAGTAGGAGGAATCCTACTTGGGAGCCTCCCAATTTGGCCTTCCCCCTTCCATATCCATCCGGAGGGGAAGGAAGGAGGAGGGAGGAGGGAAGGAAGGGGGAGGCCGAATCCCACCCCTTCCTTTCTCCCTTCTCTTCTTTCCTCCCCCTTTTTTGGCCTACATGGGGCGCACTAGCCCCTTAGGGGCTGGTCTGTCCCTATATTGGCACATTAAGGCCCATGTAGTTGCCGGGGGGATGCCCAGAACCCCTTCTGGTGACCCGATATGCACCCGGTACCCCCAGAACACTTCCAATGTCCGAATACCATTGTCCAATATATGAATCTTTACCTCTTGACTATTTCGAGACTCCTCATCATGTCCGTGATCTCATCCGGGACTCCGAACAACATTCGGTCACTGTCGTGGGTTTGTCATGGCAGATGTCCTAGAGAAAGGACTTAGTCATGGAGCCATCGCGACGGGTTAGCTTGAAGGGGTTAAAGCGGACACAGGGACGCAAGAGAGTTTATACTAGTTCGGCCCCTTCAATGAAGGTAAAAGCCTATGTCTAGTTGTGATGGAATTGATAGGGTTTCGATGACTAGGGAGCAAACAAGCTTCGCCTATGTCTCGAGTTGTTGTCTGTTGTC
Organism: Triticum aestivum; assembly: GCF_018294505.1. NCBI lineage: Eukaryota > Viridiplantae > Streptophyta > Magnoliopsida > Poales > Poaceae > Triticum > Triticum aestivum. The sequence continues at coordinate 619,629,481 of NC_057797.1, forward strand.
CTTGAACCGCCGCCGGGTCATCCCCTTATATACACAGGTGACACCCGTCGGTTCACAGAGTCCCAACACCGGTCGATATTCGTATCCGGGTTGGTCTCTCCTTATTCCTAACTTACAATACAAGTTTATATACAAATTCCGGTTTACAGGTACAAGTCTTGAACCGGCTACGGGCCTTAGGCCCTCATCTGCCTTCTTGGGCTTTATCACTTCTGGAACTACTGATGAAGTTGACCCAGCCCAGATAGGCCGGTTTACGCCCAGCAGTAATATCCCCAACATTTGGCCCCAGATTGATTTGAACGGGTTCATGTCAATCCTTTAACAAAAACTTCATCTTCAACGTCTTCTCATAAATTGGTAAACCACCATGATGTCATCTTCTCTGATTACTGTAAACCGGAGTGACGTCACTTGTCATAACAAAGATATCCATTATGCTCCTTTATTTAATATATCTGAGAAATCGAGGCGACAGCTCCGTTTCGTGGCCCCTTGATTGTCGCGCTTGACACATGTCTTTTTGCCTTATAAATAGGACCGAAGGGTCATTTCCTTTCTCTTTCCCTTCTTCCCCTTCTACTTCTTCTTCCTCGCATCGCCCGGCTTCAGAGCTCCGCCGCCACCGTCGACCTCTGCCTCAACCTTGGCCGCTGCATCAACCTGGGCGCACCAGAGCATCGCGGCAACCTTCCGCGTCTTCCTCAGCTCCGGTAAACCTTCTATCCTTTCCCCTACAGATCTGCTTTAGGGTTTCATAGTTCTTCAGTATTCATCGTCTACCTCTTCCTCATACGATAGATCTTTAGATCAATCCGCAAATCTTTATTCTGTGCAATGATAGTTGTTTGACCTTCGCCTTCACTTATGCATCTCAAAACCATAGATCTATATGAACGTTTTGCTCATTGGTTCGGTACTGCTCCTTTGAACCTCTAAGTATTTATCTCTTTTCTGAACTTGCTTCAGATCCAATGCTATAAGGAAATCTTGTGAAACCTGTTTCTGCATACTTGTCCATCTGCAATGCTTAGATCAGGCGGTTTAACCTTATAGAATTTTTTCCAAACCGGTATATGCCATTAGTCCCCTTATTGAACCGCCAGATGCTTGTTGCTTCATAAAACTCCGGTTCAGATAGTTCTGTCTCCGGTTTAACAGTGCCCATACCAATGTATCTTGATCAAATGCATTTTTGAACCGGGATCTTCTACCTTGTAGATTCCATCATGGCCAAGCAAGTGTATGAGTGCAATTGGGTTCCTTCTCGCGTCACAGAGGCTCAACTGGACGATTTAGTCCTGATTGGCGCTTTAGGCAGCAAAGATACCATCCATTGGAGGGCTCCTGGCAAAGAATGCCCTCCCACACCTCGAGAAGGAGAGGTTGTTGTTTTCGTAGATCACTTAGCCCGGGGCTTTAAGCCGCCCGGTTCTAAATTTTACCGGGATGTTTTAGCCGATTTCCAGCTCCATCCACAAGATACTGGCCCCAACTCTGTTACAAATATGTGTCACTTCCAAGTGCTCTGTGAAGCGTTCTTTCAAGAGGAGCCCACAGTGGAATTGTTCAGAGACCTTTTCCATCTAAACCGCCGTACTGAGTTTACTGACGGCTCCAATACGGAGTTGGGTGGCGTGGCGATTCAGAAAAGGAAAGAGGTCACATACCCTCACGCCAAACTGCATAGCCACCCCAAAGAATGGAATCAGACATGGTTCTACTGCAAAGACACCTCCCCTGCTGGTGAGAATCCCTTGCCTGGCTTTCGTCCGGAGCGGCTCAGCAATACACACCCTTTTCCACAAAGATTGACTGCACAGGAGAGAAGCAAATATGCTCCTCAACTGTCAAAGCTCAGAGCCTTTATGGCCAACGGTTTAACAGGGGTTGATCTCGCTCGCTGTTGGATATCATGGAGCATACTGCCCCTTAGTCAGCGCTCCGGTTTGATGTGCGAGTATACTGGCAGTGTTGATGACCCACTGCGACATTCCAAAATCCAGCTCACCAATGAAGAAATCACAGAGGCTGTGAATAAGATGCTGAATGAACCGGAACACGTCTGTGCTAGAAACGGCCTGCTTCCCTTCTGTGCCACCAACAAACCGCCAGCTGTAAGACTTTGATTTTTCTTTTTGCTGAATCTGTTAATGATATATCTGGTCTTTGTTTAATATCAGTGTCTGTGTAATCAGGGCAATGATCCGTTTTGGAGCAAGAAACTGCCGCAGGAGAAACCAGAAAAACCAGACAAACCGGAAAGAGCAACTCGGCAAAAGACTAAAGCTGTGAAGAAGACTGCCCACAGGAAAAGAACCACTGCATCTTCTAATCCGGCCCCTGATGATGATGTGGATAATCCGGACTTTGAGGTAGAGCTTGACTCACTTGGTTTATTTTTCATGCGTCTTATTGATGATGATATTTGTCAGGATGATGCCGAAGCCAGCCACGCGGATGTTGCAGAGGTAATTATTCTCTCTTCCGATTCAGAAACTTTGCCTTCACAAAAAATCCGTCAGGCAAACCGGAAAGTTAAATTTTCTCATCCTCTTGCTTATTTGGATCCTAAATTTCTTATGAAGACCCAACAACACGAAGCTCGTCGCACAACCCGGCACAGCGGCCAGGTAGTTACCTCCGCCGGTTTACCGAACAGTCCGGTTCGGAAACGCCATTCAGAGGTCTCTAATTTGCTTGTCAGTGCTTGTCCTAAAGCGGGCTGCTTTCGTCAACCTCTTAATCCGTCTGACTCCGATTACCAGGTTACTTCCCACTCATCTTCTGGCGAGTCATCGGCTACTCAGCTCCCACCGCTCAAAACGGTGCTTGGGTAAGCTATACTTATTGTGATGTTTGCAGTACATCGCCTTAGAACATATGCTGTATTTGATTTTGTTATTCTTCTCAGGGCCAAACCTAGGCCAAGCAAGAAGGCCCGCCTGGACAAAGCGGCCGAAGAAGATGTCGTTCTTGAACCAGGCAAGACACCCAATCTTGAAGCGGCTATTCCTGAGGATATACCCAACGATCCACCGCAGCAAGACGATGATCTTATTGCTGAAGAGAGACCTACTGATGCCTCAGGTCCTGTCAATCAGCCCACAGGTTCCATCCGGATTGAAAGCTCCACCGGTCCAGCAAAACCTACTAACAAGCCAACAGCCCCAGTGCAAACCGGCGGTACCCAGGATGATGAGGTTGTCATTACTGGCACTGGCCATACTGAGCCAAGCAATCCTGTCGCTTTATCCAAACATTCTGCCAAGGAAGAATTTGCTGCCTTTGGCAAAGGTAAGTGGAACGCTGATCTGACGACTTATGCTGCTCTGAACGCCCAAGATATCCATTCCGGCTATCTGAACCGGTTGTATACCAGTCGCGACTATGAAGCCGGTCTGGTTAATATGATGAAAGATAAATATGAGGTAACTTCCATATGCTCCTTCCTGCTTGTATGCTTCCATTCTTGCTGACTCTCCTAGCCCCCAAGGGCCGGTTTGTAATATTCTTTCAAACCGGGACTTACTAATATAAATCTTGATGCTTTGAAATTCGCTGATGTAGCCCCCAAGGGCCGGTTCAACTTAGCGTAGTTAAACCGGTACTTTAAGTAATTGAAATTGCCGCATCAGAATATATACGAGCAAATAGCCATTAGCCCCCAAGTGCCAAGTTGAATACTTGTATTGATCTTGGGACTTTGTAAGCAATTGAAAGATGAAGATCGAATATGCATTAGCCCCCAAGTGCCAAGTGCATAACTTGTTATGTGGTTGGTACTTCAATCCTTGTACCGTTTTGTTGAAGCATATAACTGTCTGCATGTAGACTGAGCTGAAGACGAAAGAAAACCAAATAGCCGATCTCCAAGAAAACCTGAAAACCCAACAAGCTGAAACCTCCAAAGCAAAAGAGGAATTAGCCAGCGCTTTAAGCGCCATGGAGTAGCTTAAGGAGAGCTTCAAGAAGAAACAAGCGGATTGGGCCACTGAAAAGTCCACTTTAATCAAACGAGCAGAGGATGCCGAGGGCTGCACTAAAACTGGTGGCAGATGAATTGACCAGTATAAAGCGGAACGTGCATACTATGACCACTGCTATCTTTGGTAAGCTAGCTTGACTTCTGAATTGACTCGGCCTTCTTACAGAGCTGCCGGTTTAACCCTTATGATATTTCAGGGACACGCACTGGTCATTTGGGTTCAGATGTGCGGAAAAAATTGAAGGCTGTCTACACATTGGTCGAACAGCTGTATACTGGCGCACAACGGATCATCTGTACCGCATCTCACAACAAACCGGCGCCCACTTTGATTCAAGATACCCTGATGAAACTGTCGGTGCTTCCTGCCCGGGTTGAAGAGATGAAGAAATCTGCTGCTCGAACCGGTGCGATCAATGCCTTAATGCGGGCAAAAGCCTGGGTGCCGGATTTTGATCCTATTGAAGCGGCTCACGGCTATCCCAGCTTGAAAGAAGATGGGTCAGAATTTAGTGAAGCGGATCAGCGAGCCATAAACCGGGAGGTGCGTCCGCTAGCTTGTCAACTGGCTGAAGAAGCAGACTTGTCTCGTTATCAAGCTCAACATGATAATCAGAACAAGCGAATAGCTGCCCCAATTCATGAGTCGGAAAATCTTATCCCTCCAATCCGTAAGCACACTTACGCTCCCGATATTGACCCGTCATTGCTGATCCACGATGAAGCTGTTTTTCAAGCATTAATGGGAATAGACTGGACAACTGTTGATTTCCAGCCACTGGGTAGAGAAACGGAGGCTGAAGCGGCGCAGGGTGACCCACAACCATCAGGCCAGGCTGGTGACCAAGCTTGAACCGGAAGCCGGTTTTGAAACTGCCTCTCCTTTGCGAAAAACAATGATATTATTATGGGCACCGTGTTGCCTTGTAATAGGCTAGCTGATACTTTTGATGTTGATATGCCTTCGTGCATAATTTGTTCTTCCTGTGGTGATGAACTTTCCAAAGCACCTTCTGCAATAAAAAACTCTTCAAGTGCCACCGCGGTTGTACCGTCCGGCGGAATATGATGTCTGCATATATGAAGTCAAAACATCCAAAAAAATTCTTAAGTATATGACCAAATTTTTGTGATACATAATACCTGCCCTCGTTGGGCATGAAGTTGGCTTGGCCAATCTTGAAGCGGAGTTTTGCAAACCCACACTGTTGGAGGAGATAACAGCTCCTGTATATATATGACGCTGGTTTACCATGTAAACCGTGCCGGGTTATAATAAACACCGTGTTACTCCATAAGAGGATGTTAACAACAAGGATCAAACCGGGCAAATAGTCTCCGGATTGACGTGAACTGTGTTCTGTCAATTGATTGGTTAAAAAACTTTGTCGGTTTAAAAAACGCAATAAAAAGCAAAAAAAACCTTCAAAGAAAAGTGTAAATCAAGTGCAATGACAAAACGTTGCAAAAAAGGTTTATTTTAGCTGATCAAATGGTGTTACCATGGACGAACACGACCAAGCTCCCGTTAGGTGTAACTATGGTTCTAGTCAGCCAGGTCCCCAAATGAAACCGTGGCATTTATGCCGATCAAGTGGCATGGTCATGGTTCGGGTTCGACCAAGCCCCCAAGTGATTCTGTGGCCTTAAGCCGATCAAGAGGCATGACTGGTTCAGACATGACCAAGTCCCCAAGTGATCTGGTGGCTCTCGCCTATCAAGAGGCATGGTATTGGTTCGGACACGACCAAACCCCCAAGTGATATAACATGATGCTTTTAAAAAGCGAACTCAAGGGGTAAACCGGAGGCCGCTTTAGAGCAACTCCGTGTAACCTCACATGATGTAAAAGAACAGATACCCCGCTTTAGCTGAGGTTCCGGTTTATTATATTTAATCATAATATATACATTGTCGTAATATGTACATAAGTATAGCCAATGGCTCAGGTATAGTAAGGCCGAAGATGAGCTATGTTCCACGGCCTGTTAGTCTCCTCCTCTGATGTACGTGAGTCTTTATGCTCTCGAATATCGATCAGATAGTACGACCCGTTGTGCAGATTCTTGCTGACCACGAAAGGCCCCTCCCAAGGTGGGGATAACTTATGCATATCAGTCTGATCTTGGATGAGCCGAAGCACCAAATCTCCTTCCTGAAAGGTTCTGGTTCTGACTCGGCGACTGTGATAACGACGAAGATCCTGCTGGTAAATCGCCGATCGGGCGGCTGCGATGTCACGCTCTTCATCCAACCGGTCCAAAGCATCTTGCCGTGTTGTCTCGTTGTCCGCTTCAATATAAGCCGTTACACGAGGTGAATCATGACGGATATCACTGGGGAGAACCGCCTCCGCTCCATAAACCATGAAGAATGGTGTGTATCCTGTTGATCTGTTGGGTGTTGTATTGATGCTCCATAACACAGATGGTAATTCTTCTACCCAACAACCCGGCGTTCTCTGCAAAGGAACCATGAGCCGGGGCTTGATGCCTCTCAAGATCTCTTGATTAGCTCTTTCTGCTTGACCATTGGACTGTGGATGTGCCACTGATGAAACGTCGAGCCGGATGTGCTCCCGTTCGCAGAACTCCTTCATAGCACCTTTGGACAAATTGGTACCATTATCTGTGATAATACTGTGCGGAAAGCCAAACCGGAAAATCACCTTTTTGATGAACTGAACCGCCGTGGCCGCATCACACTTGCTAACAGGTTCTGCCTCCACCCACTTTGTAAACTTGTCAACCGCCACCAGGAGGTGGGTCTTCTTATCTTTGGACCTTTTGAAAGGCCCAACCATATCCAGCCCCCAAGTCGCAAATGGCCAAGTAATTGGAATCATTCTCAATTCTTGAGCCGGTACATGAGCACGTCTTGAAAACCTTTGGCAACCATCACATCGTCTGACCAGATCCTCCGCATCAGCATGAGCAGTTAACCAATAGAAGCCATGGCGAAACGCTTTAGCCACCAGAACTTTGAACCGGCATGGTGACCACAATCTCCTTCGTGGATCTCACGCAAAATTTCACGGCCTTCTTTAGGAGACACGCAGCGTTGAAAAGCTCCTGATACACTGCAATGATGCAACTCGCCGTTGATGATAGCCATGGACTTGGATCGCCGGATTATCTGCCGGGCCAGAATCTCATCCTCTGGCAACTCGCCTCGGTTCTTGTACGCCAGGTAAGGAAGCGTCCAATCCGGAATAACATGAAGAGCCGCCACCAATTGAGCCTCCGGATCAGGAATAGCCAAATCCTCTTCACCAGGAATCTTGACCGACGGGTTGTGCAGCACATCCAGAAAAACATTAGGCGGGACCGGTTTGCGCTGAGAGCCCAGCCGGCTTAAAGCATCTGCCGCTTCATTTTTCCGCCGGTCCACGTGGTCCACCTGATAGCCTTTGAAATAACCTGCAACAGTATCCACCTCCCGACGATACGCTTCCATGAGTGGGTCCCTGGAGTCCCAAGTGCCAGACACTTGCTGAGCCACAAGGTCCGAGTCACCGAAGCACTTAACTCAACTTAGATTCATCTCCTTAGCCATCCGGAGACCATGGAGCAAGGCTTCATACTCAGCTGCATTGTTAGTACAAGGGAACATTAAGCGGAGAACATAACAAAACCTATCACCTCGTGGGGAAGTTAATACGACTCCAGCCCCCGAGCCTTCCAACTGCCTGGATCCGTCAAAATGGATGGTCCAATATGTGTGATCCGACTTTTCTTCAGGTGCTTGCATTTCCGTCCAATCATTGATGAAATCAACAAGTGCTTGAGATTTAACCGCTGTCCGAGGCACATACTTCAAACCGTATGGCCCCAGCTCTATGGCCCACTTTGCAATCCGGCCAGTTGCTTCCCGGTTCTGGATGATATCTCCCAAAGGAGCAGAACTAACCACCGTAATTGGGTGCCCTTGGAAATATTGTTTAAGCTTCCGGCTTGCCATAAAAACTCCATACACCAGCTTCTGCCAATGCGGATACCTTTGTTTGGACTCGATTAGCACCTCGCTGATATAATAGACCGGTCGTTGAACCAGATGCTCCTTGCCTACCTCCTCTCGCTCCACCACAATAACCACGCTGACCGCCCGAGCATTAGCAGCAACATATAGCAGTAACGGCTCCTTGTCAATGGGAGCGGCGAGCACAGGTGGATTGGCCAACTACCGCTTTAAGTCCTCAAATGCTTCATTAGCGGCGGAGCTCCAAACAAACTGATCCGTTTTTTTCAACATCTGATACAAAGGGATTGCCTTCTCACCAAGACGACTGATAAAACGGCTTAACGCGGCAATCCGGCCTGCCAGGCGTTGAACATCGTTGATACACTTCGGTTTAGCCAGGGAGGTGATAGCCGTGATCTTCTCCAGATTAGCCTCAATTCCCCTGTTGGACACCAGAAAACCCAATAGCTTGCCCGCCGGTACACCAAAGACACACTTGTCTGAATTAAGCATCATCTTGTATGTTCTCAGGTTATCAAAGGTTTCCTTCAAATCATCAATCAGAGTCTCCTTCTCCCTGGACTTAACCATGATATCATCTATGTAAGCATGTACATCACGACCAATCTGCTTGTGAAGACAATTTTGTACACACCGTTGGTAAGTTGCCTGGGCACTCTTGAGCCCGAAGGGCATAGACACATAGCAGAAGGCTCCAAAGGGAGTTATAAATGTTGCCTTCTCCTGCTCCTTAACTGCCATTTTGATCTGATGATAGCCAGAATACGCATCCAAAAAATTTAAACGCTCACAACCCGCCGTAGAATCAATAATTTGATCAATACGGGGGAGGGCAAAAGGATCTGCTGGACAAGCCTTATTAAGATCTGTGTAATCCACACACATGCGCCAGGTGCCATTTTTCTTGAGGACCAGCACCGGATTGGCAAGCCACTCAGGGTGAAAAACTTCAACAATAAAGCCAGCTGCTAAGAGCCTGGCTACCTCTTCTCCAATCACCTTGCGTCTTTCTTTGTTAAACCGACGGAGGAACTGTTTCACCGGTTTATATTTAGGATCCACATTAAGTGTGTGCTTAGCGAGTTGCCTCGGTACACCTGGCATGTCAGAGGGCTTCCATGCAAAAATGTCCCGATTCTCACGGATGAACTCGATGAGCGCGCTTTCCTATTTCGGATGCAAGTTGGCACTGATGCTCCCTCCGTCTATGAGCACCTTGGTGAACTTATAACCTCCCACCTGAGGCGCCACCACTAGAGCCAACTGACCCGGATTATCGACCTGGGGAGGGTGGTCCTCTCTGCTCCATATGATTGGTTGTTCCGACAAACGTAGATAACGGGGTATGACCGGTTCAACAGAGTTGACAACCCGCCTCTGAACCTTCCGGTCTCGCTTGTCCAAGCTAGTGGTGAAGACATGGTACTGCCCACTACTCAACTGCTTTGGGTTGCTCTGGTAACCTGATTGTTGCTGCTGTTGGTTGTGACCACCCTGGTTGTTCTGACTATTTTGACCATTATGTCCGCCCGGATTACCATTGAATCCTGGACCGGAACTTCCTCCACCGTAACCCGGCCCGGATCCTGAGCCACCGCCAGATTCGTGATCATACCAGAAATTATTAGAATTCTTGAACTCATGCATAATAAAGCAATCCTTCCAAAGGTGGTTTGCTGGCGCCTCCTTTGTCCCATGTCTCGGACAGGGCTGGCTTAGCAGATAGTTTAGGCGGTTTGGGTTAGGGTTGGGTGCTCCATTACGATTTTTCGGTCTACCCTTGCGTCGCTGGCCATTGTCCTGTGCGTTGGTATTAGCCACAAAGTCCATATTACCATCCGCTTTACGCTTGCCTCCACCACCATCGTCTGCCCAGTGATGCTGCTGACCTTTGGAGCTGCTATTCTTCTTCCCTTTCCCTGTATTGTCATCATCAGATTCGGGATCCTTGGTACTATCAGAATCAACATATTTCACCAAAGCAGCCATGAGGGTCCCCATGTCGGTGCAATGACGCTTCATCCGTCCCAACTTCAGCTTCAGGGGCCCAAACCGGCAGTTGCCTTCTAGGGTTAATACTGCGGTGTCAGCGTTGATGCGGTCTGAGGAGTGCAACACTTGTGAAACCCGGCGCACCCAATGAGTCGTTGATTCTCCTTCCTCCTGGACGCATGCATCTAAGTCCACTATCGACATAGGCTGTTTACAGGTATCCTTGAAATTGCTGATAAACCGGGCTCGTAATAGGGCCCATGAACTGATAGAATTAGCCGGCAAGCTTTTTAACCAAGTACAGGACGTTCCTTCAAGCATCATGGTGAAGTATTTCGCACACGCCGCGTCATCCACATCAAGCATCTCCATGGCCATCTCATAGCTCTCCACCCATGTCTCTGGAGGTTGATCCGCCATGTAATTTGGTACCTTGCGCGGGCCTTTGAAATCCTTGGGCAGGCGCACGTTGCGTAAAGCGGGGATAAGGCAAGGCACCCCCAAAGAACTAGAAGTAACACCAGGTTCAGTCAAGGTGGTTGGACGAACCGGCGTGAGCTACCGAGCCTGAAGCTGTGTGGCTAACTCGGCCTCCCTGCGCGCGGGCCCGGTCCACCACTCCCTGAGCGTTATCAGCACCACCCACCGGGTTGTTGTCACGGGTGCCCCACGTCGTTCATTACTCGACACTGCTAGTTCATCCATATGTCTGCTATAGCTCCGGCTTGGACGGGGGGTCGAGTGGATCCGGTCGCGGTTGTACGAGTACGCTTCCTGTTGGGCCAAAGCTGTCCTCAGAAGTTCCTTGACCCGTCGCGTCTCTACTGCCTGCGGCGAGTCACCTTCAATTGGAATGGCCTCCAGCCGTGCAGCAGCGGCAACAAGATTGTCCATTGGGTTGGAGTAGTGACCCGGAGGTGTTAAAGCATCCTGAGGTATAACGGTGTTTTGACGAGGCGGGTCCATCTGACGAGGCTGAACCGGTGCACCGGTCCCAGGGGCTTCTGCCTGGTTTCCCTCCAGCGGATTGTCGGCTCTTGGTCCTGGAGTGTTGAAAAGGTCTCTGCCCTCGAAAACTGGAGGTAAGCGGGATCGGTGCTTCCTCCTCATGACTTCATGCGACGCGCTCTGGTCCAACATAAGCCTGTAGGCATGTGCGTCTAAAGTGGCCCGCTTTGCGGCCATCCTGGTGTCCTCAGCCGCCAGATCCGCCTTGGCCTGGGTGATCTGTTCCTTTACCTTTGCAATCTCCGTGTTGTGAACGTCCTGATCCGACGGATTAACTTACGCCATAAGCACAGCCAATGCATCAAATAGTTCTGATAGAACCTGAGCCGGTGGGCGCACAGGGCCTCCTGCCCCGGCAGTCGTCGCCACTGCTGAACCGGAGATCGTTGCCGCAGCTGTCGAAGAATGAAGCGCTGCTTGTGTTCCGGCCATGAATATTCCAACCCGGTTGGGCAGATCAGAGGGGTCCGGAATACTATCGCCATCGGAACAGCTCCCAATCCGGCCATCTTGTAGCTGATAAAGAGATTCCGTTTCTCCGGTCGAAGATTCGTCACCGGAACAAACAACGGTAGCGCCGTGAAACTCCGATCCGTCCTCATAACTTCCTCCATGGATGACTCCCACGAAGGCACGCTTCATGGCCGGTTTAACCCGGGCGGATCGTGCACGCTGAGCCATCTCGACGAGGTCGGTGCAGATGTCCGGCTCAGGGCCCGGTTCACCTATCTTGCCAATAAAAACGTGAATGCTACCAAAGGGGACCCGGTACCCGTACTCAATTGAGCCGGCCTCGGGGCCCCAGCCTGCGTCGTCGATGTAGAGCTTGCCGCGACGACTCTTAGTCATCTAGCCTACAGCATAGCCCTCGAGTCCTTCAAAGCGGCCCTCCAAGAATCGGAAACCATCGTGCGATGGCCCCACGATGGGCGCCAACTGTCGTGGGTTTGTCACGGCAGATGTCCTAGAGAAAGGACTTAGTCGTGGAGCCATCGCGACGGGTTAGCTTGAAGGGGTTAAAGCGGACACAGGGACGCAAGAGAGTTTATACTAGTTCGGCCCCTTCAATGAAGGTAAAAGCCTACGTCTAGTTGTGATGGAATTGATGGGGTTTCGATGACTAGGGAGCAAACAAGCTTCGCCTATGTCTCGAGTTGTTGTCTGTTGTCCTTGAACCGCCGCCGGGTCGTCCCCTTATATACACGGTGACACCCGTCAGTTCACAGAGTCCCAACACCGGTCGATATTCGTATCCGGGTTGGTCTCTCCTTATTCCTAACTTACAATACAAGTTTATATACAAATTCCGGTTTACAGCTACAAGTCTTGAACCGGCTATGGGCCTTAGGCCCTCATCTGCCTTCTTGGGCTTTATCACTTCTGGAACTACTGATGAAGTTGACTCGGCCCAGATAGGCCGGTTTACGCCCAGCAGTAATATCCCCAACAGTCACCAAATCACATAACTCATATAATACAAAATCATCATCGAACGTTAAGCGTGCGGACCCTACGGGTTCGATAACTATGTATACATGACCGAGACACCTCTCCGGTCAATAACCAACAGTGGAACCTGGATGTTCATATTGGTTTCCACATATTCTATGTAGATCTTTATCGGTCATACGTAATGACAACATACGTTATTCCCTTTGTCATCGGTATGATACTTGCCTGAGATTCGATCGTCGGTATCTTCATACCTAGTTCAATCTGGTTACCGACAAGTCTCTTTACTCGTTCCGTAATACATCATCCTGCAACTAACTCATTAGTGACATTGCTTTTAAGGCTTATTATGATGTGCATTACCGAGAGGGCCCAGAGATACCTCTCCGATACTCGGAGTGACAAATCCTAATCTCGATCTATGCCAACCCAACAAACACCTTCGGAGATACCTTTAGAGCATCTTTATAATCACCCAGTTATGTTGTGACGTTTGATAGCACACAAGGTATTCCTCTGGTATTTGGAAGTTGCATAATCTCATACTCGAAGGAATATGTATATGACATGAAGAAAGCTATAGCAATAAAACTGAACGATCAACATGCTAAGCTAACAGATGGGTCTTGTCCATCACATCATTCTCCTAATGATGTGATCCCATTTATAAAATGACAACACATGTCTATGGTTACAAAACTTAACCATCTTTGATTAACCAGCTAATCCAGTAGAGGCTTACTAGGGACATGGTGTTTTGTCTATGTATCCACACATGTATCAAGTTTCCGGTTAATACAATTCTAGCATGAATAATAAACATTTATCATTATATAAGGAAATATAAAGAACAACTTTTTATTGACTCTATGTCATATTTCCTTCAGTATGGAGATACCGACAATCGAATCTTGAGTAAGTAACATACCGACAGACAAAGGGAACTACATATGTTGTCATAAAGGTTCGACCGATAAAGATCTTTGTAGAATATGTAGGAACCAATATGTGCATCTAGGTCCTGCTATTGGTTATTGATCAGAGAAGCGTGTCGGTCATGTCTACATCATTCTCGAACCCGTAGGGTCCGCATGCTTAATGTTCGTTGACGATGTAGTATTATATGAGTTATGTATGTTGGTGACTGAATGTTGTTCGGAGTCCCGGGTGAGATCATGGACATGACGAGGAGCCTTGGAATGGTCCCAAGGTAAAGATTGATATAAAGGATGATATGGTTGGGCCAAGGGGTAAGGCCCACGGGGTTTAGGTCGATGCAAAAGGATGTTTTGCGGAGGTCAGGGAACAGACGCCACGGACCCGCCGAGGCCCATGGCGTGCGGGCCATACGCCGAGGACCATGCCATCTGGTCCTGGAGTCCGAGAAGGACTCTTGCCTTGCGGGCTAAACCGACTTTGAGGAGGCCCTTTCTCCAAGAAATGACCCTATGGATCAATATATAAATAGAGGGGCAGCGCTAGCACCCGGAACACATCAAGATTCACCAAGCCGTGTGCCGGCAACCCTGCCCCTCTAGTTTATCCTCCGTCGTAGTGTCCGTTGTGCTTAGCGAAGCCCTACGGAGACTGTTCTTCACTGCCACTGTTACCATGCCGTCGTGCTGCCGGAACTCATCTACTACTTCGTCTCTCTTGCTGGATCGAGAAGGCAAGGACGCCATCGAGCTGAACGTGTGCTGAATACGGAGGTGCCATACGTTCGGTACTTGATAGGGACGGATCATGAAGGTGTATGACTACATCAACCACGTTGATAAATGCTTCCGCTTAGCGATCTACAAGGGTATGTAGATGCTCTCTCCCTCTCGTAGCTATACATCTCCATGGATAGATCTTGCGTGTGCGTAGAAGTTTTTTGTTTTCCATGCAACATTCCCCAACCATGGAATCATGAGCCAGGTCTATGCGTTGTGGGCGGTGATGTTCATACTACTTACCACCAACGTCTTATTTTGATTAGGCGGTATTGTGGGATGAAGCGGCTCGAACCAACCTTACATGTCCACATACATGAGACTGGTTCCACCGACTAACATGCAACTTGTTTTATATAAAGGTGGCTGGCGGGTGTCTGTTTCTCCTACTTTAGTTGAATCGAATTTGACTACATCCGGTCCTTGCAAAAGGTTAAAATAGAAAACTTGATAATCACCGTTGTGGTTTTGCATAGGTAACGACGGTTCTTGCTAGTTGCCCGTAGCAGCCACGTAAAACTTGCAACAACAAAGTAGAGGACGTCTAAGGCATGTTGTGGTGTGATACGGTCAAGATGTGATGTGATATATGTTGATGTATGAGATGATCATGTTTTGTAATAAGTTCACGACTTGCATGTCGATGAGTACGACAACCGGTAGGAGCCTTAGGGTTGTCTTTAATTATTGTATGACCTGCATGTCAATCACTAAGCGCCATGTAATTGCTTTACTTTATCACTATGTGTCAGCAATAGTTGTAGAAGCAATAGTTGGCGAGATGACCCCGACTCTACGATGGAGATCAATGTGTCATGCCGATGACGATGGAGATCATGCCATTGCTTTGGAGATGGAGATCAAAAGCACAAGATGATGATGGCCATATCATGTCACATATTTTTGATTGCATGTGATATTTATCCTTTATGCATCTTATTTTGCTTACAATGATGGTAGCATTATAAGATGATCCCTTCACATAATTTCAAGATAAATGTGTTCTCCTCGAGTATGCACCATTGCTAAAGTTCGTCGTTTTGAAACACGTCGTGATGATTGGGTGCGATAGACTCTACGTTCACATACAACGGGTATAAGCCAATTTTGCACAAGCAGGATACTTTGGTTAAACTTGACGAGCCTAGCATTTACAGACTTAGTCTCGGAACACTAGAGACCGAAAGGTTGAACATGAGTCATATAGTAGATATGATCAACATAGAGATGTTCGCCATTGGTGATTACCCCATCTCACGTGATGATCGGTCATGGGTTAGTTGACTTGGATCATGTATCACTTAGATAACTTGAGGGGTGTTAATTTAAGTGGGAGTTCATTAGTAATTTGATTAATTGAAGTTAATTTATCATGAACTCAGTCCTGATAGTCTTTGCAAATCTGTGTTGTAGATAAATGGCACGTGCTACTGCTCCATTGAATTTTATTGCGTTCCTAAAGAAAGCTAAGTTGAAAGATGATGGTAGCAAATACACGGACTAGGTCCGTAACTTGAGGATTATCCTCATTGTTGCACAGAGGAATTATGTCCTTGATGCACCGCTAGGTGACAGACCTGCTGAAGGAGCTACTGCAGATGTTATGAATGTCTGGCAGACTCGATCCAATGACTACTCAATAGTTCAGTGTGCCATGCTTTAAGGCCTAGAACCGGGACTTCAAAGACGTATTGAACGCCACGGAGCATATGAGATGTTCCAAGAGCTAAAGTTGATATTGCAAGCTAATGCCCATGTTGAGAGATATGAAGTCTCCAACAAGTTCTATAGTTGTAAATGGAGGAGAACAGTTCTGTCAGTGAACACATACTCAAATGTCTGGGTATCATGACCACTTGACTCAGCTGGGAATTAATCTTCCAGTTGAGAGTGTTATTGACAGAGTTCTTTACTTAATGCCACCAAGCTAGAAAGTCTTTGTGATGAACTATAATATGCAAGGGATGACGAAAACAATTCCCGAGCTCTTCGCGGTGCTGAAATCAGTGGAGGTAGAAATTAAAAAGGACCATCAAGTGTTGATGGTTAACAAGACCACTAGTTTGAAGAAAAAGGGCAAGGAAAAGAAAGGGAACTTCAAGAAGAATGGCAAGCAAGTTGCCGCTCCCTTGAAGAAACCCAAAGCTGGACCCAAGCTTGAAACTGAGTGCTTCTACTGCAAGGGAAATGGTCACTAGAAGCGGAACTGCCCCAAATACTTGGAAGATAAGAAGGATGGCAAAGTGAACAAAGGTATATTTGATATACATGTTATTGTTCTGTACCTTACTAATGCTTGTAGTAGTGCCTGGGTATTTGATACTGGTTCGGTTGCTCATATTTGTAACTCAAAGCAGGAGCTACAGAATAAACGGAAATTGGCTAAGGACGAGGTGACGATGCGCGTCGAGAATGGTTCCAAGGTCGATGTGATCGCAGTCGGCATGCTACCTCTACATCTACCTCCGGGATTAGTTTAGGCCTCAATAATTGTTATTTGGTGCTAGCGTTGACCATGAACATTATATCTGGATCTTGTTTATTGTGAGACGGTTATTCATTTAAATCAGAGAATAGTGGTTGTTCTATTTATATGAGTAATATATTTTATGGTCATGCACCTTTGATGAATGGTCTATTCTTGTTGAATCTTGATCGTAATGATACACATATTCATAACATTGATGCCAAAAGATGCAAAGTTGGTAATGATAGTGCAACATACTTGTGGCACTGTCGTTTAGGTCATATTGGTGTAAAGTGCATGAATAAATTCGATGCGGATGGACTTTTGGAATCACTTGATTATGAATCATTTGATACTAACCATGCCTTATGGGTAAGATGACTAAAACTCCATTCTCCGGAACATTGGAGCGAGCTAATGACTTATTGGAAATAATGCATACCGATGTATGCGGTCCGATGAGTGTTGAGGCATGCGACGGGTATCGTTATTTTCTAACCTTCACAAATGATTTGACTAGGTATGGGTATATCTACTTAATGAAACACATGTCTGAAACATTTGAAAAGTTCAAAGAATTTTAGAGTGAAGTGGAGAATCATTGTAACAAGAAAATAATTTCTATGATCTGATCGCGGAGGCGAATGATGACCCACAAGTATAGCGGATCTATCATAGTCCTTTCGATAAGTAAGAGTGTCGAAACCAACGAGGAGCAGAAGGAAATGACAAGCGGTGTTCAACAAGGTATTCTCTGCAAGCACTGAAATTATCGGTAACAGATAGTTTGGTGATAAGATAATTTTTAATGGCTAACAAGTAACAAGTGTAACAAAGGTGCAGCAAGGTGACCCAATCCTTTTATAGAAAAGGATAATCCTGGACGAACTCTTATATAAAGCAAGGCGCCCCCGAGGACACATGGAAATTATTGTCAAGTTAGTTTTCATCATGCTCATACGATTCGCGTTCGTTACTTTGATAATTTGATATGTGGGCAGACCGGTGCTTGGGTGTTGTCCTTACTTGGACAAGGATCCCTCTTATGATTAACCCCTCTCGCAAGCACCCGCAACTATGAAAGAAGAATTAAGATAATTCTAACCATAGCATGAAATATGTGGATCCAAATCACCCCTTACGAAGCAACGCATAAACTAGGGTTTAAGCTTCTATCACTCTAGCAACCCATCATCTACTTATTACTCCATCTGTTTCTTTTTAGTCTGCATATAAGATTTGGTCAAAGTCAAACTTTGTAAAGTTTGACCAACTATGTAGGAAAAAATATCAACATCTACAATACTAAAGTTATATGGTATGAAAACTAATTTCATGATGCATCTAACAGTATTGATTTCATATTGTGAATCTCGATAGTTTTTTCTATAAATTTAGTCAAATTAAATAAGTTTGACTTTGACCAAATCTTATATGCAGACTAAAAAGAAATGGAGGGAGTAGTTCCCAATGCCTTCCGCTAGGACCAAATCATGGTGAAGTGTCATGTAGTCGACGTTCACAGAACACCACTAGAGGAAAGACATCATACATCTCATCAAAATATCGAACGGATACCAAATTCACATGCTTACTTATAACAAGACTTCTCCCATGTCCTCAGGAACAAACATAACTACTCACAAAGCATATTCATGTTCAAGATCAGTGGGATACTGAATATCATTAAGGATCTGAACATACGATCTTCCATCGAATAAACCAACTAGCATCAACTACAAGGAGTAATCAACACTACTAGCAACCCACAGGTACCAATCCGAGGTTTTGAGAAAAAGATTGAATACAAGAGATGAATTAGGGTTTGAGAGGAGATGGTGCTCGTGAATATGTTGATGGAGATTGACCCCCACTCGATGAGAGGATCGTTGGTGATGACGATGGCTTCGATTTCCCCCTTTTCGAGGGAAGTTTCCCCAGCAGAACAGCTCCGCCGGAGCCCTAGATTGCTTCTGCCCAGGTTCCGCCTCGAGACGGCGACACTTCGTCCCGAAAGCTTACTTATAATTTTTTCCAGGTCAAAACCCTTCATATAGCATAAGATGGACACCAAGGACCTGCCA
The DNA here is from genome assembly GCF_018294505.1 of Triticum aestivum. NCBI lineage: Eukaryota > Viridiplantae > Streptophyta > Magnoliopsida > Poales > Poaceae > Triticum > Triticum aestivum. Next base: position 619,648,168 of record NC_057797.1, read on the forward strand.
GGGGGCCCACAAGCCCTATGGGCGCACCCATGGGGGTAGGTGTAACATCCGAAAATTCTAAATTTCGGAAAGTTATATTAAATAAATAATTATTCTTGTTTGTTTGATTGTTATGTCATTGATTGTGTGAAATTGAGTGGAACTTGAAACTTTTTGAAAGTTGAATGAGAGGGAATGAAATGACTTTCCCAAATATTTCACTTTGCATTTTGATCCTCAAGAATTCAAATTCATTTCTTCACAAAACTCTAGAGTGAAGATGATATGACTTCTTCCATTAAAAGAAATGAAAAAGGGTTTTTGAAAAGATTTGAATTTCATTTGAAAATGTTTCAAATTCAGAAACTTTATGCAACTCAATGACTTTCTTGGGAGAAGATAAAATGACTTCTTCAAATTATATGAAATATGAGTTGGAAGTTTGAAGGAATAAAAATGAAAATCTCTATGAAGGTATTTTCAAACCTACTATCAATTTGGAGTTATTTGAATTTTGAAATTTCAAAGCCTCTGAAAGTTATTCAAGTGAGAGAAGTAAATATGACACTTCAAATATTCAGAGGCATTTGAAATATATTTGGCCAAGGGAAAATAGAATGATTTGGAAGTGGTTTGAAATTCAAATTCAAAACCATTTAAGAGTTATTTGGCTTTCATTCAAATTATTTTTATCCTAAAATAAATAAATGGAAATTAGGGTAAAATGATTCCCTAAAACAGAAAATTGGAGAAAAATAAATTTGAAATAAATTTGGTATTTTAAAAATGATTTTTATTTGGTTTTATTGCAACAGTAGTAGTGTTTGAATTTTGTGTTTTTGTGTCTATTTTATCTTATTTTGGAAAATAGTCCATGTTTTAGGATTTATGTTTATGAACATTTTGGTATATTATATGCCTATATAATATTTGTATTTTGCTTGGTTTTTGTTTTGTTTCCTACTTTGTTTATTAAAAAAACGGCCGAAGCCAACGGACCGACGCCCACCTCCCCTTCTCTCTCTCCCCGACTCATCTCACCCTTAGCCCATGCGAGTGCCAAAACGCTACGCACCAATCGCCTGATCCCTCACTCGTTCCTCTCTCTCCTCGACACCCCTACCCCACCGACTGACCTCGCCCGCTCCCAGCTCTCTATCCTCGCTGTCACTGACCACTGGGCCCGCTTGTCACCCCCCTGATGTCAACTACACAACCTTCTTCTTGTGGACGTTGTTGGGCCTCCAAGTACACAGGTTTGTAGGACAGTAGCAAATTTCCCTCAAGTGGATGACCTAAGGTTTATCAATCTGTAGGAGGCGTAGGATGAAGATGGTCTCTCTCAAGCAACCCTGCAACCAAATAACAAAGAGTCTCTTGTGTCCCCAACACACCCAATACAATGGTAAATTGTATAGGTGCACTAGTTAGGCGAAGAGATGGTGATACAAGTGGTATATGGATAGTAGATAATAGTTTTTGTAATCTGAAAATATAAAAACAGCAAGGTAGCCAGTGATAAAAGTGAGCATAAACAGTATTGCAATGATAGGAAATAAGGCCTAGGGTTCATACTTCCACTAGTGTAAGTTCCCTCAACAATAATATCATAATTGGATCACATAACTATCCCTCAACATGCAACAAAGAGTCACTCCAAAGTCACTAATAGCGGAGAACAAACGAAGAGATTATGGTCGGTACGAGACCACCTCAAAGTTATTCTTTCCAATCAATCCATTGGGCTATTCCTATAAGTGTCACAAACAGACCTAGAGTTCATACTAGAATAACACCTTAAGACACAAATCAACCAAAACCCTAATGTCACCTAGATACTCCAATGTCACCTCAAGTATCCGTGGGTATGATTATACGATATGCATCACACAATCTCAGATTCATCTATTCAACCAACACATAGAACCTCAAAGAGTGCCCCAAAGTTTCTAACGGAGAATCAAGACAAAAACGTGTGCCAACCCCTATGCATAGGCTCATGGGCGGAACCTGCAAGTTGATCACAAAAACATACATCAAGTGAATCACATGGTATCCCATTGTCACCACAGATACGCACGGCAAGACATACATCAAGTGTTCTCAAATCTTTAAAGACTCAATCCAATAAGATAACTCCAAAGGGGAAACTCAATTCATTACAAGAGAGAAGAGGGGGAGGAGAAACATAAGATCCAACAATAATAGCAAAGCTTGCGATACATCAAGATCGTGCCAAATCAAGAACACGAGAGAGAGAGAGAGAGAGAGATCAAACACATAGCTACTGGTACATACCCTCAGCCCTGAGGGAGAACTACTCCCTCCTCGTCATGGAGAGCACCAGGATGATGAAGATGGCCACCGAAGAAGGATTGCCCCCTCCGGCAGGGTGCCGAAACGGGTCTAGATTGGTTTTCGGTGGCTACGTAGGCTTCTGGCGGCGGAACTCCCGATCTATTGTGTTCTTTGGAAGTTTTAGGGTACGTAAGTATATATGGGTGCAGGAAGTACGTTGGTGGAGCTTCAGGGGCCCCACGAGGTAGGGGGCACGCCCTAGGGGGGGCGCCCCCACCCTCATGAGCACGTCCCTTGGCTCCTGACATGGGGTCCAAGTCCATCTGGTAGCTTTCCTTCCAAAAATAACTTCTCCAGTTGATTTCGTTTCGTTCGACTCCGTTTGATATTCCTTTTCTTCGAAACACTGAAATAGGCAAAAAAATAGCAATTCTGGGCTGGGCCTCCGGTTAATAGGTTAGTCCCAAAAATAATATAAAAGTGGATAATAAAGCCCAATATTGTCCAAAACAGTAGATAATATAGCATGGACCAATCAAAAATTATAGATACGTTAGAGACGTATCAAGCATCCCCAAGCTTAATTCCTACTCGTCCTCGAGTAGGTAAATGATAAAAACATAATTTTTGATGTGGAATGCTAGTTGGCATAATTTCATTGTAGTTATTCTTAATTGTGATATGAATATTCAGATCCGAAAGATTCAAGACAAAAGTTCATATTGACATAAAAATAATAATACTTCAAGCATACTAACTAAGCAATCATGTCTTCTCAAAATAACATGGCCAAAGAAACTTCATCCCTACAAAATCATATAGTTTAGTCATGCTCCATTTTCATCACACAGGAATGCTCTCATCATGCACAACCCCGATGACAAGCCAAGCAATTGTTTCGTACTTTAGTAATCTCAAACCTATAAACTTTCACGCAATACATGAGCGTGAGCCATGGATATAGCACTATGGGTGGAATAGAATATAATGATGGGGGTTATGTGGAGAAGACAAAAAGGAGAAAGTCTCACATCAACGAGGCTAATCAATGAGCTATGGAGATGCCCATCGATTGATGTTAATGCAAGGAGTATGGATTGCCATGCAACGGATGCACTAGAGCTATAAATGTACGAAAGCTCAACAAAAGAAACTAATGGGTGGGCATCCAACTTGCGTTCTCATGAAGACCTAGGGCACTTGAGGAGGCCCATTGTTGGAATATGCAAGCCAGGTTCTATAATGAAAAATTCCCACTAGTATATGAAAGTGATAACATGAGAGACTCTCTACTATCAAGATCATGGTGCTACTTTGAAGCACAAGTGTGGTAAAAGGATAGTAACATTGTCCCTTCTCTCTTTTTCTCTCATTTTTTGGGCCTTTTCTTTTTTATGGCCTTTTTTGGGCCTTCTCTTTTTATGGCCTTTCTCTCTTTTATTTATTTATTCCTCACTTGGGACAATGCTCTAAATGATGATCATCACACTTCTATTTATTTACAACTCAATGATTACAACTCGATACTAGAACAAAGATGACTCTATATGAATGCCTCCGGTGGTGTACCGGGATATGTAATGAACCAAGAGTGACATGTATGAAAGAATTATGAATGGTGGCTTTGCCACAAATACTATGTCAACTACATGATCATGCTAAGCAATATGACAATGATGAATGTGTCATGATGAACGGAATGATGGAAAGTTGCATGGCAATATATCTCGGAATGGCTATGGAAATGCCATAATAGGTAGGTATGGTGGCTGTTTTGAGGAAGATATAAGGAGGTTTATGTGTGAAAGAGCGTATCATATCACGGGGTTTGGATGCATCGGCAAAGTTCGCACCAACTCTCAATGTGAGAAAGGGCAATGCACGGTACCGAAGAGGCTAGCAAGGATGGAAGGGTAAGAGTGCGTATAATCCATGGACTCAACATTAGTCATAAAGAACTCACATACTTATTGCAAACATCTACAAGTCATCAAAAACCTCGGCACTACTCGCATGCTCCTAGGGGGATAGATTGGTAGGAAAAGACCATCGGTCGTCCCCGACCGCCACTCATAAGGAAGACAATCAAATAACACCTCATGTTTCAAATTTGTTACATAATGTTTACCATACATGCATGCTACTGGACTTGCAAACTTCAACACAAGTATTCCTAAAATTCACAACTACTCAACTAGCACGACTTTGATATTATTACCTCCATATCTCAAAACAATCATCAAGCATCAAACTTCTCTTAGTATTCAAAACACTCATAAGAAAGTTTTTACTAATCTTGAATACCTAGCATATTAGGATTATTTAAGCAAATTACCATGCTATTTAAGACTCTCAAAATAATCTAAGTGAAGCATGATAGTTCATCTATTTCTTCAAAATAAAACCACCACCATGCTATAAAAGATATAAGTGAAGTACTAGAGCAAACAACAAACTACTCCGAAAGATATAAGTGAAGATCAATGAGTAGTTGAATAATTATGCAACTATGTGAAGACTCTCTAACATTTAAGAATTTCAGATCTTGGTATTTTAATCAAACAGCAAGCAAAACTAAATAAAATGACATTCTTAGAATGGCAAACATCATGTGAAGAAGCAAAAACTTAGGATCAACCGAACTAACCGATAGTTGTTGAAGAAGAAAGGTGGGATGCCAACGGGGCATCCCCAAGATTAGACGCTTGAGACTTCTTGAAATATTATCTGGGGGTGCCTTCGGCATCCCGAAGCTTGAGATTTTGTGTCTCCTTAATTCATCTCATATCACGGTCTCCCTAAGTCTCAAAAGCTTCATCCACACAAAACTCAACAAGGACTCGTGAGATAAGTTAGTATAAACCATTGCAAAAACCTTATCATACTCTACTGTAGCAAATCACTAAAATTATTATTCAAAATTGCATACTAAATTCATCTTCATATTTAATAGTCCTATCCTCAAATAGAATCATTAAGAAGCAAACATATGCAAACCATGCAAACATAACAGCAATCTGCCTAAGCAGGATAGTCTGTAAAGAATCCTGCAACATCCATACTTCCCTAGCTCCAAAAATTATGAAATAAAATTCCCACTGTAGTAAATTTATCATAGCTTAATATGCAAAAGGTTTCAACATTTTATCACATTCTTACTTTTCTAGGGAATTATTGCAACAGCGGTAAACTTTCTGCTTTCAAACAATAACATGTATACTTGTAACATAGGCATAGTAAAGGCTATCAATGCCACTTTTATTGAAATAAAAGATGCAAAACATTGTTCTAAATAACATAAATAAAATCCTAACAAAATAAATTGACGCTCCAAGCAAAACACATATCATGTGGCGAATAAAAATATAGCTCCAAGTAAAGTTACCGATGAACGAAGACGAAAGAGGGGATGCCTTCCGGGGCATCCCCAAGCTTAGGCTCTTGGCTATCCTTGAATATTACCTTGGGGTGCCTTGGGAATCCCCAAGCTTAGGCTCTTGCCACTCCTTATTCCATAGTCCATCGAATCCTTACCCAAAACTTGAAAACTTCTCAACACAAAACTTAACAAAAAAACTCGTAAGCTCCGTTAGCGAAAGAAAACAAAACACTACTTCAAGGTACTGTAATGAACTCATTCTTTATTTATATTTGTGTTAAACCTACGGTATTCCAACTTCCCTATGGTTTATAAACTATTTTACTAGCCATAGATTCATCAAAATAAGCAAACAACACACGAAAATCAGAATCTGTCAAAAACAGAACAGTCTGTAGTAATCTGGATCAAACATAAACTTCTGGAACCCCAAAAATTCTAAAATAAATTTCTGGACCTGAGTAATTTATACATTAATCATCTTCAAAAATAATTAACTAAATAGAACTCTCCAATAAAAAATGGCAGCAATACTCGTGAGCGCTAAAGTTTCTGTTTTTTACAGCATGATCACAAAGACTTCCCCCAAGTCTTCCCAAAGGTTCTACTTGGCACAAAAACTAATTAAAAGCATAAAACCACATCTAAACAGAGGCTAGATGAATTATTTATTACTAAACAGGAACAAAAATCAAGTAAAAAATAAAATTGGGTTGCCTCCCAACAAGCGCTATCGTTTAACGCCCCTAGCTAGGCATGATGATTTCAATGATGCTCACATAAAGGATAAGAATTGAAACATAAAGAGAGCATCATGGAGAATATGAAAAGCACATTTAAGTCTAACCCACTTCCTATGCATAGGGATTTTGTGAGCAAACAACTTATGGGACCAATAATCAACTAGCATAGGAAGGTAAAACAAGCATAACTTCAAAATTTTAAGCACATAGAGGGGAAACTTGATATTATTGCAATTCCTACAAGCATATGTTCCTCCCTCATAATAATTTTCAGTAGCATCATGAATGAATTCAACAATATAACCAGCACCTAAAGCATTCTTTTCATGATCTACAAGCATAGAAAATTTACTACTCTCCACATAAGCAAAATTCTTCCCATGAATAATAGTGGGAGCAAACTCTATAAAGTAACTATCATGGGATTGAAAATTGAAATCAACATGACAAGTTTCATTATTATCATTATACTTTAAAGCATACGTGTCATCACAATAATCATCATAGATAGGAGGCATGCTTTCATCATAATAAATTTGCTCATCAAAATTGGGGGACAAAAAATATCATCTTCATCAAACATAGCTTCCCCAAGCTTGTGGCTTTGCATATCATTAGCATCATAGATACTCAAGGAATTCATACTAACAACATTGCAATCATGCTCATCATTCAAATATTTAGTGCCAAACATTCTAATACATTCTTCTTCTAGCACTTGAGCACAATTATCGGAATCCTTATTTTCATGATAGATATAAAAAAGATGAAGCATATGAGGTACCCTTAATTCCATTTTTTTGTAATTTTCTTTTATGAACTAAACTAGTGATAAAACAAGAAACTAAAAGACTTGATTGTAAGATCTAAAGATATACCTTCAAGCACTCACCTCCTCGGCAATGGCGCCAGAAAAGAGCTTGATGTCTACTACACAACCTTCTTCTTGTAGACGTTGTTGGGCCTCCAAGTGCAGAGGTTTGTAGGACAGTAGCAAATTTCCCTCAAGTGGATGACCTAAGGTTTATCAATCCGTAGGAGGCGTAGGATGAAGATGGTCTCTCTCAAGCAACATTGCAACCAAATAACAAAGAGTCTCCTGTTTCCCCAACACACCCAATACAATGGTAAATTGTATAGGTGCACTAGTTAGGCGAAGAGATGGTGATACAAGTGGTATATGGATAGTAGATAATAGTTTTTCTAATATGAAAATATAAAAACAGCAAGGTAGCAAGTGATAAAAGTGAGCATAAATGGTATTGCAATGATAGGAAATAAGGCCTAGGGTTCATACTTCCACTAGTGTAAGTTCCCTCAACAATAATATCATAATTGGATCACATAACTATCCCTCAACATGCAACAAAGAGTCACTCCAAAGTCACTAATAGCGGAGAACAAACGAAGAGATTATGGTAGGGTACGAAACCACCTCAAAGTTATTCTTTCCAATCAATCCGTTGGGCTATTCCTATAAGTGTCACAAACAGCCCTAGAGTTCGTACTAGAATAACACCTTAAGACACAAATCAACCAAAACCCTAATGTCACCTAGATACTCCAATGTCACCTCAAGTATCCGTGGGTATGATTATACGATATGCATCACACAATCTCAGATTCATCTATTCAACTAACACATAGAACCTCAAAGAGTGCCCCAAAGTTTCTACCGGAGAATCACGACGAAAACGTGTGCCAAGACCTATGCATAGGCTCATGGGCGGAACCCGTAAGTTGATCACCAAAACATACATCAAGTGAATCACGTGGTATCCCATTGTCACCACAGATACGCACGGCAAGACATACATCAAGTGTTCTCAAATCTTTAAAGACTCAATCCGATAAGATAACTCCAAAGGGGAAACTCAATTCATTACAAGAGAGAAGAGGGGGAGGAGAAACATAAGATCCAACTATAATAGCAAACCTCGCGATACATCAAGATCGTGCCAAATCAAGAACACGAGAGAGAGTGATCAAACACATAGCTACTGGTACATACCCTCATCCTCGAGGGAGAACTACTCCCTCCTCGTCATGGAGAGCACCGGGATGATGAAGATGGCCACCGGAGAAGGATTGCCCACTCTGGCAGGGTGCCGGAACGGGTCTAGATTGGTTTTCGGTGGCTACGTAGACTTCTGGCGGCGGAACTCCCGATCTATTGTGTTCTTTGGAAGTTTTAGGGTACGTAAGTATATATGGGTGCAGGAAGTACGTCGCTGGAGCTTCAGGGGCCCCACGAGACAGGGGGGCACGCCCTAGGGGGGGGGGCGCCCCCCACCCTCGTGGGCACCTCCCTTGGCTCTTGACGTGGGGTCCAAGTCCATCCGGTAGCTTTCCTTCCAAAAATAACTTCTCCAGTTGATTTCATTCTGTTTCAACTCCGTTTGATATTCCTTTTCTTCGGAACACTGAAATAGGCAAAAACAGCAATTCTGGGCTGGGCCTCCGGTTAATAGGTTAGTCCCAAAAATAATATAAAAGTGGATACTAAAGCCCAATATTGTCCAAAACAGTAGATAATATAGCATGGAGCAATCAAAAATTATAGATACGTTGGAGACGTATCACCCCCTCCTCTGTCTCTTTCATGCTCATCACGAACAGAGTGCCCCGAATCAAATCCCGATCGATTCGGCTCGATATTTTACCCTCACGCACGATTTGGCCCCTATAAATACTCCCCTACCCCTCCTCGTACTATTTTCTGAAAAACCATGATCTCTCGTGCCCTAGAGCACTGCTTCGATCTCGCCCGAGTTTCATCACCAGAAGCTCCTGTTGCCGCTTGTTTTCGATGCCACCGAAGGTTCCTGAGCACCCTGGCCCTCTGGTTCTTCCTATCTCAAACCGCCGCATCTCCCTGTCCACTTTTCTCATGCATATTGATACGTCTCCAACGTATCTATAATTTTGGATTCTTCCATGCTATTATATTATCTGTTTTGGATGTTTTATATGCATTAATATGCAATTTTATATTATTTTTGGGACTAATTTATTAACCTAGAGCCAAGTGCCAGTTCCGTTTTTTTTACTTGTTTTTGAGTTTCACAGAAAAGGGATACCAAACGGAATCCAAACGAAATGAAACCTTCGCGATGATTTTTCCTGGACCAGAAGACGACAAGGAGAATAGGAGATGAAGTCGGAGGAGCCACGAGGCGGCCACAAGGACGGAGGGTGCGCCCCCACCCTTGTGGCCCCCCATGACCCTCCAGACCTAATTCTTTCACCTATATATTCCCAAATATCCCAAAACCAACAGAGGCATCCACGAAAACACTTTTCCACTGCCACAACCTTCTGTACCCATGAGATCCCATCTAGGGACCTTTTTCGGCACCCTGTCGGAGGGGGATTCGATCACGGAGGGCTTCTACATCAACTCTATTTCCCTTCCGATAAAGCGTGAGTACTTTACCACAGACCTACAGGTCCATAGCTAGTAGTTAGATGGCTTCTTCTCTCTCTTTGATTCTCAATACCATGTTCTCCTCGATGTTCTTGGAGATCTATTCGATGTAATAATTTTTTGCGGTGTGTTTGTCGAGATCCGATGAATTGTGGATTTATGACCAGCTTATCTATGAATATTATTTGAATCTTCTCTGAATTCTTTTATGCATGATTTGATATCTTTGTAATTCTATTTGAACTATCGGTTTGGCTTGGCCAACTAGATTGGTTTTTCTTGCAATGGGAGAAGTGCTTAGCTTTGGGTTCAATCTTGTGGTGTCCTTTCCTAGTGAAAGTAGGGGCAGCAAGACATGTATTGTTTTATTGCCATCGAGGATAAAAAGATGGGGTTTTAATCATATTGATTGAGTTAATTCATCTACATCATGTCATCTTACTTAATGCGTTACTCCGTTCTTTATGAAATTAATACTCTAGATGCATGCTGGATAGCGGTCGATGTGTTGAGTAATAGTAGTAGATGCAGAATCATTTTGGTCTACTTGACACGGATGTGGTGCCTATATTCATGATCATTGCCTTAGATATCGTCATAACTTTGCGCTTTTCTGTCAATTACTCGGCAGTAATTTGTTCACCTACCGTATTATTCGCTATCTTGAGGGAAGCCTCTAGTGAAACCTATGGCCCCCGGGTCTATTTTCCATCATATAAGTTTCTATTTTCCATCTTACAAGTTTCCGATCTACAGTATTAGTTTCTGATCTACTATTTTTGCAATCTTTTACTTTCCGATCTATAAACCAAAAATACCAAAAATATTTACTTTATCGTTTATCTATCTCTATCAGATCTTACTTTTGCAAGTAACCGTGAAGGGATTGGAAACCCCTTTATCGTGTTGGGTGCAAGTTGTTTGATTGTGTCTGTAGGTACTAGGTGATTTGTGTGTTGTCCCCTATTCGATTGATACCTTGGTTCTCAAACTGAGGGAAATACTTATGTCTACTCTGTTGCATCACCCTTTCCTCTTCAAGGGAAAAACCAACGCAAGCTCAAGAAGTAGCAGAATCTCTGGCGCCATTGCCGGGGATATCTATGCCAAGTCAAGGATAACTAAGTACCATTCATAAACTCTCATCTCTTGCATTACATTATTCGCCATTCGCCTCCCGTTTTCCTCTCCCTCACTTCTAAAATGATTTTCGAAAAGATTTGCCTTTTTATTCGCCCTTCTTTCGTCCGATCTTATGTTTGCTTGTGTTTCCATGTGCCTTTTATTTTGCTTGCATCTTTGCTTGCTAAAGTTCTATTGATATGGATCCACTCAAAGTCTTCTACCTAGATCATCTTTCATCCTGTTGTGCTCATGTTGAAACCCCAACTAGTTTAGTTGAGGTAGAATCTTAAGATGAGCATGCTCGTTTTGTGCATCATCGTTTGTCTGAAAAAGGGAGGCTCTTATGGAATCAAATAAATTGTTTCTCTCTCTTTGGAATCTTTGTGAAATTTGTGATTTTACTTGTTTCTCCAAGAACCCTAAAAACACCTTCCCTACCTATATGAGTTTAATGATAATGAAATCTTATCTTCTTATGAAAAGGGTGTTTATAGTTACTATGACATCGAACAAATCAAAGAATTTGTTGCTTTTAAGGGTGCTTATGAAGTTGCTTCTTTGATTGAAAAATATGGTATTACCTTCTACAAATCTAAATTTTTTGACATACTTAAATATTTCTATGAAAACTATGCTCATAGTGTCTATGTCAAAGAATTTATTGAGAGGATGAACGTTGCTTTGGAAGAAAATAATGATATGCATGAATCTATAGAAAATTATGATCCTAGTGATTTGATTGAAATATCCCTTAATGAACGTGATGCTTGCTATTCTTATGGCCATGATGCCAATATTTATGGAGATGAATTTGCTATAGTCCCTTATGTTAAACATGAGATTGTTGCTATTGCACCCATACTTGATAGTTCCTTGAATCAAAAGCATGATTGCAATGATGTTATTGTAAATTCTATTAATGTCAATTGTGCTAATGATATGAAAAACCCCAAGCTTGGGGATGCAAGTTTTGCTATGTCCTCTACTTATTGCAATGATCATGATTGGGGTGATAATGCTTCTTATGATCTTGAAAATTTATTTAAGCCTCATGATGAATATGTTTGCAATAACATTGGAAGTGGGTTTGGACGAGTGTCAACTCTAGGTAATAATGATCCCAATACTTTGGAGATTGATAAATCTTATGAATTTTCTAATAAAAGTGGGTTCGGAGAGGTCATGACTTTATTTTATGATAATCCCACTATTTGGGAAGAGTGTCAACTTTGTATGCATATGGATCATGTTCAGAATATTTTATGTGATAGTTATATTATTGAATTTGATTATGATCCCACATGTAATTATTATGAGAGAGTAAAATATTGTGGTAGAAACTTTCATGTTACTAAACTACCTCTTGTTATGTTGAGATTGCTATTGTTTCTTTCTCCTTCCTTGCATATGCTAGTTTTTTCTTATATTGATAATTTGTTTGCTTATATAATGCCTACAAATAGGAAGTGTGTTAGACTTAGATGTGTTAGTCTCGTATTTTATGATGCTCTCTTTGTGCTTTAATTATTGTCTTTTGTGTGAGCATCATTGAAATCTCAATGCCTAGCTAAGGGCGTTAAACAATAGCGCTTGTTGGGAGGCAACCCAATTTTATTTTATTTTTTCTTTTAGGTCCTGTTTTGCAATAAATAATTCATCTATCCTATTATTAGATTTTGTTTTATGTTTTAATTAGTGTTTGTGCCAAGTAAGACCTTTAGGATGGCTTACGGTGATAGTTGATTTGATCTTGCTGAAAAACAGAAACTTTTGCGCTCAGGAAAATAATTCTCATTTTTAACAGAAGAGTGATAAAATACTGATTATTTTTTCAGAAGATTAATACGTAAATTGCCTAGTTTGTCCCAATTTTTGAGAATTTTTGGAGTTATAGAAGTATTTGGGAGTTCCAGATTACTACAAACTGTTCTGTTTTTGACACATTCTGTTTTCTATGTGTTGTTTGCTTATTTTGATGAATCCATGGGTAGTATCAGGGGGTATGAATGATGCAGAAGTCGAAATACAATAGATATTACACCAATATGAATAAATAATGATTTCACAACAGTACCAAAAGTGGTGATTTATTTTCTTATACTAACGGAGCTTATCCGATTTTCTGTTGAGTTTTGTGTTGTGAAGTTTTCAAGTTTTGGGTAAGGATTTGATGGACTATGGAATAAGGAGTGGCAAGAGCCTAACTTGGGAATGCCCAAGGCACCCCAAGGTAATTTTTAAGGACAACCAAGAGCCTAAGCTTGGGGATTCCCCGTCAGGCATCCCCTCTTTCGTCTTCGTCTATCAATAACTTAACTTGAGGCTATATTTCTATTCACCACATGATATGTGTTTTGCTTGGAGTGTCTTGTATGACTTGAATATTTCCTTTTTAGTTTGCCACAGTCATCCTTGTTGTACACACCTTTTGAGAGGGACACACATAAATCGTGATTTATTAGAATACTCTATGTGCTTCACTTATATCTTTTGAGCTAGGCAATTTTGCTGTAGTGCTTCACTTATATCTTTTTAGAGCACGGCGGTGGTTTATTTTATAGAAATTATTGAACTCTCATGATTCACTTATATTATTTTGAGAGTCTTTAAACAACATGGTAATTTTCTTTGGTTATAAATTTAGTCCAAATATGATAGGCATCCAAGAGGGATATAATAAAAACTTTCATATAAAGTGCATTGAATACTTTGAGAAGTTTGATTCCTTATGATTGTTTTGAGATATAAATATGGTGATATTAGAGTCATGCTAGTGAGTAATTGTGAATTTGAGAAATACTTGTGTTAAGGTTTGTGAGTCCCATAAAATGTACGCATGGTGAACCATTATGTAACATAGTTGGAGCATGAGATATTTTTTGATTGTCTTCCTTATGAGTGGCGGTCGGGGACGAGCGATGGTATTTTCCTACCAAACTATCTCCCCAGGAGCATGTGCATAGTACTTTGTTTTGATGACTAATAGATTTTTGCAATAGGTATGTGAGTTCTTGATGACTAATGTCGAGTCCATGGATTATACGCACTCTCACCATTCCACCATTGCTAGCCTCTCTAGTGTCGCACAACTTTTGCCGGTACCTTAAACCCACCATATACCTTCCTAAAAACAGCCACCATACCTACCTATTATGGCATTTCCATAGCCATTCCGAGATATATTGCCATGCAAATTTCCACTGTTCTGTTTATTATGACACACTTCATCATTTTCTTATTGCGTTGCATGATCATGTAGTTGACATCGTATTTGTGGCCAAGCCACCTTTCATCATTTTTTATACATGTCGCTCTTGAGTCATTGCACATCCCGGTACACCGTCGGAGGCATTCATATAGAGTCATATTTTGTTCTAGTATCGAGTTGTAATTTTTGAGTTGTAAGTAAATAGAAGTGTGGTGTCATTATTAGAACATTGTCACATGTGAGGAAATTAAAAAAAAAGAGGCCAAAAGAGTCTCAAAAAAGAGAAAAGAGTCTCCCAAAAAATAGAAAGGAGAATAAAAAATGAGAGAAAAAGAGAGAAGGGGCAATGTTACTATCCTTTTTCCACACTTGTGCTTCAAAGTAGCACCATGATATTCATGATAGAGAGTCTCCTATGTTGTCACTTTCATATGCTAGTGGGAATTTTTCATTATATAACTTGGCTTGAATATTACAACGATGGGCTTCCTCAAATTTCCCTAGGTCTTCATGAGCAAGCAAGTTGGATGCACACCCACTTAGTTTTCTTTTCGAGCTTTCATAAACTTAGAGCTCTAGTGCATCCGTTGCATGGCAATCCCTACTCACTCACATTGATAGCTATTGATGGGCATCTCCATAGCCCGTTGATACGCCTAGTTAATGTGAGACTATCCCCCTCTTTTTGTCTTCTCCACAACCACCATATTCTATTCCACCTATAGTGCTATGTCCATGGCTCACGCTCGTGTATTACGTGAAAGTTGAAAAGGTTTGAGAACATCAAAAGTATGAAACAATTGCTTGGCTTGCCATCAAGGTTGTGCATGATTTGAATATTTTGTGTGATGAAGATGGAGCATAGTGAGACTATATGATTTTATAGGGATAAGCTTTCTTCGGCCATGTTATTTTGAGAAGACATAATTGCCTTGTTAGTATGCTTGAAGTATTGTTGTTTTTATGTCAAAGTTAAACTTTTGTTTTGAATCTTATGGGTCCGAACATTCATGCCACAATAAAGAAAATTACATGAATAAATATGTTAGGTAGCATTCCACATCAAAAATTCTGTTTTTATCATTTACCTACTCGAGGACGTGTAGGAATTAAGCTTGGGGATGCTTGATACGTCTCTGATGTATCTATAATTTTTGATTGTTCCATGCTATTATATTATCTGTTTTGGACGTCTTATATGCATTAATATGCTATTTTATATTATATTTTAGACTAACTTGTTAACCTAGAGCCCAGTGCCAATTCCTATTTTCCTTGTTTTTGAGTTTTGCAGAAAAGGAATACCAAACAGAATGAAACCTTCGCGATGATTTTTCTTGGACCAAAAGACAACCAAGAGACTTGGAGGTGAACTCAGAGGAGCCACGAGGCGGCCACAAGGAAGGAGGGCGTGCCCCCACCCTTATGGGCCCCCATGACCCTCCTGACCTAATTCTTTCACCTATATATTCCCAAATATCCCCAAACCACCAGAGGCATCCACGAAAACACTTTTCCACCACCGCAACCTTCTGTACCCATGAGATCCCATCTAGGGACCTTTTCCGGCACCCTGCCAGAGGAGGATTCGATCATGGAGGGCTTCTACATCAACTCTATTGCCCTTCTCCAATGAAGTGTGAGTAGTTTACCACAGACCTATGGGTCCATAGCTGGTAGCTAGATGGCTTCTTCTCTCTCTTTGATTCTCAATACCATGTTCTCCTCTATGTTCTTAGAGACCTATTCGATGTAATACTTTTGTGCAGTGTGTTTGCCGAGATCTGATGAATTGTGGATTTATGATTAGCTTATCTATGAATATTATTTGAATCTTCACTGAATTCTTTTATGCATGATTTGATATCTTTGTCTCCTCAAACTATCGGTTTGGTTTGGCCAACTAGTTTGGTTTTTCTTGCAATGGGAGAAGTGCTTAGCTTTGGGTTCAATCTAGAGGTGTCCTTTCCTAGTGACAGTAGGGGCAGCAAGGCACGTATTGTATTATTGCCATCGAGGATAAAAAGATGGGGTTTTCACCATATTGCTTGAGTTAATTCCTCTACATCATGTCATCTTACTTAATGTGTTACTCCGTTCTTTATGAACTTAATACTCTAGATGCATGCTGGATAGCGGTCGATGTGTGGAGTAATAGTAGTAGATGTAGAATCGTTTTAATCTACTTGACACGGATGTGATGCCTATATTCATGATCATTGCCTTAGATATCATCATAACTTTGCGCTTTTCTATCTATTGCTCGCCAGTAATTTGTTCACCCACTGTATTATTTGCTATCTTGAGAGAAGCCTCTAGTGAAACCTATGGCCCCCTGGTCTATTTTCCATCATATAAGTTTCTATTTCCCACCTTACAAGTTTCTGATCTACAATATTAGTCTCCGATCTACTATTTTTGGAATCTTTTACTTTCCGATCTACAAACCAAAAATACCAAAAATATTTACTTTGTCGTTTATCTATCTCTATCAGATCTCACTTTTGCAAGTAACCGTGAAGGGATTGACAACCCCTTTATCGCGCTGGGTGCAAGTTGTTTAATTGTTTGTGCAGTTATTAGCTGATTTGTGCGTTGTCTCCTACTGGATTGATACCTTGGTTCTCAAACTGAGGGAAATACTTATCTCTACTTTGCTGCACCACCCTTTCATCTTCAGGGGAAAAACTAACGCAAGCTCAAGAAGTAGCACATATCCACATGGGAAACTGCTTCCCGACGACTCTCGCATCTCGCCGGCGCCACCCTCTGCTCCAGCCGCTCGTCACCATCGCAAGTGGATGCCCCCGACACTGAAGAGGTCACCCCCGAGCTCGCCACCTTGCATCGTGCCCCGTCCGATGATTCATGGAGCCCGACGACCACCAGGACGAGCTCCACGACCACGCCCGAGCCGCCGGAGCCCGGGAGCGCCATCGTCTCCCTTTGCTCAACCCCGACGCCCTCAAGCATCGAAGCCACCACCATCCGGGCGCCCTTGTCGTGCTTGTCTTCTCCGTCACCTCCGCTGTTGCCGAGGACCACCACAGCCGCCGCCTCTTCCACGTCCAACGCCAAGCTATCGTCGCCGGCTGCCTTGACCCACTGTAAGCTGCCGCTCCTCTCACCCCATTAGATCTTAGATCAATGTTCCAGATTAGATCCACGAGCAGTTAGTTTTTTTAGTAGATCGGTTTTATTTATGGTTTAGTTGGTTTAGATCGAACCGGTTTGTTCACATATATCCCCAAACCACCAGAAGCATCCACGAAAACACTTTTCCACCGCCGCAACCTTCTGTTCCCGTGAGATCCCATCTTGGGGCCTTTTCCGGCATCCTGCCGAAGGGGGATTCGATCATGGAGGGCTTCTACATCAACTCTATTGCCCTTCAGATGAAGCGTGCATAGTTTACCATAGACCTATGGGTCCATAGCTAGTAGCTAGATGGCTTCTTCTCTCTCTTTTATTCTCAATACCATGTTCTCCTCGATGTTCTTGGAGATCTATCCGATGTAATCTTCTTTTGCGGTGTGTTTGTCATGATCCGATGAATTGTGGATTTATGATCAACTTATCTATGAATATTATTTGAAGCTTCTCTAAATTATTTTATGCATGATTTGATATCTTTGTAATTCTCTTCAAACTATCGTTTTAGTTTGGCCAACTAGATTGGTTTTTCTTGCAATGGGAGAAGTGCTTAGCTTTGTGTTCAATCTTGCGGTGTCTTTTCCTAGTGACTGTAGGGGCAGCAAGGCACGTATTGTATTGGTGCCAACAACGATAAAAAGATGGGTTTTACATCATATTACTTCAGTTTATTCCTCTACATATCATCTTACTTAATGCACTACTCTGTTCTTCATGAACTTAATATTGCTTGAGTTTATTCCTCTACTTGGCATGAATGTGATGCCTATATTTATAATCATTGCCTTAGATATCATCATAACTTTGCACTTTTCTATCAATTGCTCAAGAGTAATTTGTTGACCCACCGTATTATTTGCTATCTTGAGAGAAGTCTCTAGTGAAATCTATGGCCCCGGGTCTACTTTCCATCATATAAGTTTCCAATCTACTATTTCAATATTTTATTTTCTGATCTATAAACCAAAAACCCAAAAATATTTACTTTATTGTTTGTTTACTTTTATCTATCTCTATCAGATCTCACTTTTGATATCTATTGATGGTCATCTCGATAGCCCATTGATACGCCTAGTTGATGTGAGACTATCTCCTTCTTTTTGTCTTCTCCACAACCACCATATTCTATTCCACCTATAGTGCTATGTCCATGGCTCACGCTCATGTATTGCGTGAAAGTTGAAAAAGTTTGAGAACACCAAAAGTATGAAACAATTGCTTGGCTTGCACTACTGCAGGATGCTGCCAACGCGACACTACGATCAGAGACCCTTCGACGAAACTGTGTGCGATGCCATAATCGCAAACGGTGGTGTAAAAAACCCGTCAAAAAAGGTGCAAAATGTTTGTGATGGTGGAGCCATCAAACACGGTTCAGAATTTAGTTGCGTGCGCGATGTAGGGCATACGGTTCAGTTCAATTAACTGTTTGCGATGAGGAGGAACAAAATAAATGGGTAGCCAAATGGAGGTGTGTGCGATATACATCATATGGTTCACTCGGTTGAACTGTTTGTGATTAGGCAACACAAAAGAAATGGTCAGCCAGATGAAGGTGTGTGCGATATACGGCATGCGGTTCACTCGGATGAACTGTTTGCGTTGAGACATGAGAATAGAAACGGTTCAACTTAACAAGACGTGTGTGATACGTGGCAAACTGGTCTGTAATCAGAAATGTGTATGAAGACCGATAATAACACAGACGATTGCTGCTAATAAGACGTGTGTGTTGTGCGATAGGATTGCATACAGAACAACAACATATATACACACACTTATAAGGACATGCTTGCATAACCAAATTAAACATCCACTTACATAGGTGGCTACTACAACCATGGAATTTGCACACACCAAAGTAAACTATTACATGCATAATTACATAGGTGGCTACTACACACATGACATTTCCACACACCAATAAAGTAAACTATATATTACATGCATGATTGACTAGCATAAATGATCATCTGATCATCATCTACTTCTTGTGACGCTTGCTCTGCTTGTGGGTCGATCCGGGCTCGCTGGTTTGGGTAACGAGGCACTTCCACATGTCAATGATCCGCCTGTGCATCTCGTAGCATCTGTACATGCTCTTGGCCATGAACCCGAGGTGAGGTTCATCCAGTTGCCGCATCCAGGCCATGTGCCAAGATAGGGGCTTGTTCTCTAGGCATCCTACTTCATCTTTTCGTAGTAGGGGTCGATGATGGCCGAGGGGAGTTCGACCAAGGAGTCTTTCTTCATGCTGCCCTAGACCTTGTAGTGGTCACGGATTTTGACAAGGTTCTTGCAGGCCAAGCCCATAACACCGACCGCGTTTACATCATCAGTGGTTTCCACTGTGGCGAACTTGTAGTCAGTGTTGTTGACAAACCTGTTAAAATAGTCGCAAGGCTCTATGGCCATGCAGTAGTGGTAGATGAGGACATGATGGCCCACGCACAACTGGGCGACGGCAACCTTATGATCTATGCTGGGACGACCGATGGTGTACTAGAGGTCGATGCCGACCACCTTGTTCATGTCTCGAGCAAGCAACTGCTCAACGCTATTGATGTAGTCGTCCACCACGGCCGGGTTGATGGTGTACACCACCGAGAGATCTGTCTCCCTCGCGTGGGTCTCCACTCTATTCTCGCCGAACTCCATTGGAGCGCCGCTGGACATCCCCTCTCTATGTGTCGTCGTGGGTGTGATTTTTCTGTTGTGGGGAGCATTCGAAAGGTTGAAGAGACTAAGGTTATAATGGCCGCGGGAATTAAAGGGGAAGCCGAATTGCCAGGAATATCGGCAGGCCCTAATGGCAGTTCTAATTTGAAGTGCGTAACTCCATCGTGCCGCACACAACTGCGTCGCGTGGCAACGCGCGCGGCACAACCGCATGCATATGGGGCCCCCAACGTGATCATGCGCACGCCCAACCGGTGGCAGAGCGCGCGCGGAGGGACGCGAGCAGAGCGCTCCGCGGTCACATGAAGGGTGAGCAACCATATATATATATATATATATACAGTTGAACGTGCAAGGAAAAGCTGTCCACAAGCCAAACGTGCCGACGGACGTGAGCAGAGCGCGTCATCGGACACGAGCAGAGCATGACGCGGCGCCTAACGGTGAGTACAACGCGGTACGACGCCTAACAGCAAGTAGAGCTTGCCGAGGGACGCGAGCAGATGTCAGCACAGTGATACGTGGCAAATAAGACGAACTGTGCGAGCGATGTCGGAGACATCAAGCACGAATAAGATTAGAGTTGCGTGTGCGATGCGTGGCATACAGTTGATCCATCTGAGCTGTTTGTGATGGAATAAGCCATGTGTGTTGTGGGCAAACCCTTGCTTGTATATAACCTTAAATTTAACCAAAAAAGTGTTAATGCATGTTATAAAAATTGTATAGCTGGAAACTATGTTCAAATATGACTCCAACGATAAAATCTTTGGTGACATGTATTCATATTTTATTAGTTATTAAATGCTACTTATAAACCAGGACAAGGGTATAGTAGGTAATTAAATCACAAACATTTTTTGTATTAACCGTATGTGTACGTGTCCTTTCGTCCTCCTCTCGCACGGCTTGTCACCCCGCTGCTGCAGACGGCTTATAATGCATGCTTGCGCAACGCGCGAGGGCGTTCTTTTGGCCAAATGGTGGCGCCAATGAACCCATTCCCGCGCAAGCTTCCTGCCCGACTCGGTGAAATCCGCCAAAATCCCAATGCTCACCAACCTGCTATAAAACCCTCACGGTCGGTGAGTCCTGTGTTGCATTTTCCCCTCCCTCCATGTAGCTTATCTCGTGTGCTTCTCCCACAATCGCCCAATGGCACCAGTCCGTCGTCGTCGCTCAACCACTCCGCCGTCATCATAGGACAGCTCCAGCTGGGAGGCTACACTGCGGCGGTGGCGCAGTCCCCGGCGTAGTCTAGTGCACGGGGCATCCCTGTTGGGTGTGCGCGGAACACCCACCACACGCTCCGCCGCCGCTGCCCGTTGGCAGCTATTGCCACTGCCGTTGTCGCCACACCACCGTCGACAGCCAAAGCCATCTCCTGCTCCCCCGCCGTGGCCCGAAGACGGGAGGTGGCCGTCATGGCCGCCACCCCACTGCCGGCCACCGTGGCCATCACCCGCTCCGCCACCACGGCCCGAAGGCGGGAGGTGGTGGTCGTGGCCGCCACCCCATCGTCGGCCGCTGTGACCGCCAGCCCACCGTCTACCGCTGGGATCATCACCCACTCCATCACCGCCGCCCGAAGGAGGGAGGCGGGGGTGGAGGCCTGCACGTGCGTCAGCAACTGTGCACGCTACATCGAGTTCCTACGGAGGAGGAGGAGCGCCTCGTCGAGCATGCAAAGAGCCTTACCACAGCCGTGGCCGCAACATACGCCGACGCAGAGCCGAGGAATCAGGAGATCTACAAGCAGTCCGGCCGCTTCGAGAGGGATCGTCTGGAGTGGCAGTGGGCGTTCGAGCTGGTGAGCATCGCTGAACGTGCAGCAGCGGCATGCACCGTATTGCATTTCTCCAGCTCGTCGGTAGGCTCCTCCTCCTCCTCTGCCTCTTACTGAGCGCGCACGGCAAAGGAGAGGTTGCCAGAAGTAGCACAAAGCCCCTCCATGGTAGTAGTAGTATTTAGGGGCTATTTTGTTCAGTTTATCTGACTATAGATGTGTGGTCGAACTGTACAATGTACTTAAAATTAGCTAGTATATATAGTTGAACTAGCTATTTCAGTACATGGTTGGCAACAATTGGGGAAAAGTTTGGTCGGTTCAGCTGTCGAGTTGAAATGTTTGTATAAATTAAGAACGACTGCTTAATCTATGAATGAAATCTATGCTTAATTACTGAATTTTAGTTGCAAAAATTAGATAGTTCTAGTGATTTCTACCTGCATATTTTGACAAATCACAGTGTTACAAGGATTAACAAATGGCAACGTTACTAGATTAACAAATGTAAATCTTTCCAGTTTGACAAATGGCAATATACCCAATATGACAGATGCAACTCTTACCAAATTATTTGTACATGGTTGCACATGGGTCATCCAAGACAACCGTTTGCGTTGAAGGGATGCACAAATCCCGCGTTGTGGATTTTCCCTTGACTTAAGAGGGAAGACCATAGCTCTCACTATGCATACGGGTGTTCTATCTAAAACGTTTGCTATCAAGAGCTGCAGAAAATCCTGCTCGGCACATTTTCTCTTGGCTTCCTAGGGAAGCTGCCGATTTGCATACAGGTGTTCTAACTAAAACGTTTTTGATCAAGAGCTGCACAAATCCTGCTCGGCACATATTCCCTTGGCTTCCTGGGGAAATTGTCGGTTTTGCATACGGGTGTTCTAAGTAAAACGTTTGCGATGAGTGTTTTATATTTACAAACCATATTAAACTGCGGTTTGGGCGCCATTAATGTAGAGGATGCGAGCAAGGCGGGTGGCCATGGAAGTCAAAGGGCTCGCTTCCTGGTGAGCCTGCGCGACGTACAGCTCGCATGCTTCGCAGTGAGCCTCCGCATTGGAGTATAGCTCGCACGCCTTCCGTTTAGTTAAGCACTCAAGCACCTGTCCGCACGGCTCCTCCTAGCCACTAAAAGAGTGACGCGTGGCGTCACGTGAATGGTTAACAGAACACATACAATTTAAATTATACAAAACGTTTGAGATGTTACAGTGGTAGCTATTTGTTTCAAAATGCCTTTGTTGGCTGTTATTCAAGTGCGCCTTCTCTCAAAATGGACACGAAAAATACCACAGCATGTCGGGTGCCATTCCATTATAGCATACCAAGTTTCATGAATTTGAGACGAGTTTTGGATTTACTAGAATTTAAAAACAAAGCATGTCAACATTTTGCCGGCAATCAACAGTGCCCTGGTGTTTGAAATTCATTCCCATTTTTGCATGGGACCTAAGCATGCCCCGAAGGACACAGATTTGATTTTCAACCAATTTATATGCACTAGAGCTTGTGCATGTAGTTCAAATTTGAATTATGCACATGAAATGCCTAGAAAACCCTGTTAATGTATAAAAATGTCCAAACGAACCCCGAAAAATTCCAAAAGTAAACACAACACTCCTGTTGTTCTATTTTGACACTATAAAAAAATTTGTTAGCAATAGAGACAACGGCTATCATTTCGTCCCCAAAGGTGGCACGTTCCCTGCCGAAACCATCACGCTTGTTGTGAGAAGCTAAGGTTTGTGAGAAGCTTATACCAAAACCTGCCCCAAATGGGACGAATTTTTACGACGACATGTTAATGCCGCTCCATGATAGCATGCCAAGTTTCATGAATTTCAGACGAGTTTTGGATTTACTAAAATTTAAAAACCAAGTATCTCAATGTTTGCGACCGAGTGACGGAGGCAGGGTGTTTGAAATTCATTCCCATTTCTCGCATGGGACCTAAGCATGCAAGCAATGACACATATTAGATTTTTCAACCAGTTTATATGCACTCGAGAATGTGCATGTAGTTCAAATTTGAATTATGCACATAAAATGCCCAGAAAACCCAGTTAATGTATAAAAATGTCCAAACGAACCCCGAAAAATTCCAAAATTGAACACAACACTCCTGTTGTTCTATGTTGACACTCAAATTTTTTTGAAAGCAATAAGAGGCAACGGATATCGTTTCGTCCCCGAAGGTGGCATGTTCCCTACCGAAACCATCACCCTTGTTGTGAGAAGCTAAGGTTTGTGAGAAGCTTATACCCAAACCTGCCCTGTAGCGACCCGACCCGAATGGATCAAGTCTCTGTGCTTAGGTTTCATCCCTGGATCAGTATGCTGACACACATAGTACTCGAAGGATTTATAACAGAGGTAAATCACATGTATAAAGTAACGTAAGTACTATTACCTCAATCCTTATAGCGGAAGCAACAAGGTTGTGGATTCCTATCAACACCAACAGCAAAGTTGAGTGTAGAAATCGTAACCCTAACGTATCACTTACTCGTCGTAAGATACTCCTGCAACATGAGACGTTGCAGCCACAGAGGGTCAGTACATTGAATGTACTGGCAAATTCACACCATAGAGAATGATGAACAATGGCTATCACTACATGCATATTTGGCTGGTGGAAAAGCTCTATGGTTATCAGTTTTTTGCGTAAAGCCAATTTTTCCCTACTGCAAAGGAATAAGTTTATTTAACTATCATGGTGGTTGTGAAACATTGAGAATGGTTGACAGCATTCTCAATCCCAATTAAAAATAATTAAAACCCAACAACATTAATTAGAAGTAACATGTTGAGATTCACAATGATATTCAAGTACTAGATACTCAAGTTGTCCATAACCGGGGACACGGCTAATCATGATTAGTTTGTAAACTCTGCAGAGGTTTGCGCACTTTTCCCACATGACTCGATCGCCTCCGTTTGTTTTCTCGCACTACATGGTGTTTGAGAAACGGATGACCGAGACATAGTCTTTCAGAAGCGCTAGCACCTTACTTGTGGGGTAGACTGTACCACCTACAACCCCTACATCTGCTAGTCCACCCCGTAAGAGTTCGCACAACTTAGTCAACTATGCCAGAGCCCATAATGGCACGTGGCTGCACACAGAAGTTTCTAGTTTGAAAGATCTTATGATCCCTTTGAGCCTGGGTGGCGATCCGAAAAAAACAGGCAAGTCCTGATAGACATCAGGTGCCTCAATCCACCCAGATGTGTGTTTAAGTTGCCACCTTAGATAAACCATTAAAATTATCAACTCACATCTGTCATGGATATCACTCACCCAATCCACGTCTACTAGCATAGCATCGCATAATAAGCAAACGTAGAAGTAACTCCCAAAGGTTTCATAATAATACAGGTAATAGGTACTACCTCATCTACTTCCCATCCCACAATTTAATTAGATCCTAATCATGCAATGTGAGAGGATTGATCTAATGCAATAAAACTGGGGTGTAGAAAAGGTATGATCAAAGTGTGAACTTGCCTGCAAAGTTGATGAAGATGATTCGCACTCAAAACTCTTGATAGATCTACTCGTCACACTCCGGTCAATCTATCGTAAGCAAGCAATAGTAACCACACAATAAGTACTCATGTAATGCACAAGTAAAACTCGAACAAGAGAACGAACCAGATAGTTCAACTTAAGAACTCCGGTTGCAAAGAAAGAACGAACCAAACAAAGAAACGGAAAACAAACGGCGGAAGAAAACAACTCGGTTCTAGCAAGTTGAATCTAGGTCAAATTTTACCGGGGCAAAAATTTGTTTAAGTTGATTAGACGGAACGGCGGTTTCGAGACGAAACTCCAGGCGCTTGAATCACCTGATTCCGATAAATGGGCGAGAAGAAAAACTAGAACGAAGATCGGATCTGAGATCGCGGTCGCGGAATAAATCCGACGAAAAGAAAGAGACGAACGGTTAACTGAACGGGCGTCGTTAACCGGGAACAATCGGTGATCACGTTCGTTAAGACGAACGGTCCGAAAGAAGAACGAAAACCGATCTAGGGTTTTTGGAAAAGAAACCGAAAAAGAAAAACCGGAAGAAAAGAAAAGAACTGGAACGGTTTCAATAAATAAAACCGAACCGAGGCGAGGAAAAAAAGAGAGGCGTGGCTACCTCGACGAGGCTCCGGCGAGGGGCTCCGGCGGCGGCGGCTAAGGGCGGCAGCGGCGGCGTGGGCAAGGTGTGGCGGCGCGGGTGTGGGGTGTTGGCGGCGGTGGTGAGGGGCGGCGGGGTGGGGCGCGGCTTGGGGCTGCGTGCTGCTGCGGCTTGAGGGAAGAGAGAGGCTTGAGATTTTGATGTGAGGAGAGGGGGGGTTTGGGGTGTATTTATATAGGTGAGGGGAGGGGTTTCTTAGGGTAGGGGACAAGAAATAGACTAGGATTAGGAAAAGAAAAACGAAACAAAGGAAAGGGGCTAGCCTAGAGTCCTTTTAGGACTCAGCTAAGAGCAAGGGGCGAGGCGGCGGCCTGGCGCACGCACGCGGCTGGGAGGCGGCCGGCTGGCTGGGCCTTAGGCCCGGCTGGCCTGCGGGGGAGTTTTTTTTGATTTAAACGGTTTCGCGTGCAGAAAACAAAAGAAAAAGAAACTAAACGAACTCCAAAATTCTAAAGTAAATTTTCCCCGACTCCTAAAAATGTGCGGAACAAAATGAACTTTTCTCCGGGCCTAAAATGCAATTTTTTAAAACACGCATTTTTCCCTATCCAAATAAAATGCAAATAAACTCCGGCAACAAAATTTGACCTATTTATTAAATCTTCATTTTTCCTCAATTTTGGGAAAGTCATATTATTCCCTCTCTTATATTTTTGATATCGGAAAAATTATTGAAGATGAAATAAATAAATCAAATGATCCTCTTTTCAATTCGAGAAAACTCTCAAATAAGAAAATAACGAAATCTCCAACTCTCTCCGAAGGTCCTTGAGTTGCGTGAAATTTCTAGGATCGACCAAAATGCAAAAAAATACGATATGCCTGATGATCTAATGTATAACATTCCAAATTGAAAATTGGGGATGTTACATGCCCCAAATGGGAATTTTTTTTACCATGACATGTTGATGCCGCTCCATGATAGATGCCAAGTTTCATGAATTTCAGACGAGTTTTGGATTTACTAGAATTTAAAAAGAGGTATCTCAATGTTTGCGACCGAGTGACGGTAGCATGGTGTTTGAAATTCATTCTCATTTCTTGCATGTGACCAAAGCATGCAACCAAGGACACATATTTTATTTTTCAACCAGTTTATATGCACTGGAGAATGTGCATGTAGTTCAAATTTGAATTATGCGCATAACATGCCCGGGAAACCCAGTTATTTATAAAAATGTCAAAACGAACCCCGGAAAATTCCAAAATTAAACACAACACTCCTGTTGTTCTATGTTGACACTCGGATTTTTTTGAAAGCAATAAGAGGCAACGGATATCGTTTAGTCCCCAAAGGTGGCATGTTCCCTACCGAAACCATCACGCTTGTTGTGAGAAGCTCTAGTGTGTGAGAAGCTTATACCCAAACCTGCCCCAAATGGGAAATTTTTGTTACCATGGCATGTTGATGCCTCTCCATGATAGCATGCCAAGTTTCATGAATTTCAGACGAGTTTTGGATTTACTATAATTTAAAAACAAGGTATCTCAATGTTTGCGGCCGAGTGACGGTGGCAGGGTGTTTGACATTCATTCCCATTTCTTGCATGAGACCTAAGCATGCAACCAAGGACACATATTTGTTTTTTCAACCAATTTATATGCACCGGAGCATGTGCATGTAGTTCAAATTTGAATTATGCACATAAAATGCCTAGAAAACCCAGTTAATGTATAAAAATGTCCAAACAAACCCCGAAAAATTCCAAAATTTAACACAACACCCCTGTTGTTCTATGTTGACAATTGAAACTTTTTGAAAGCAATAAGAGGAAATGGATATCGTTTCGTCCCCAAAGGTGGCACGTTACCTACTGAAACCATCATGCTTGTTGTGAGAAGCTCTGGTTTGTGAGAAGCTTATACCCAAACCTGCCCTAAATGGGACAATTTTTTTACCACGACATGTTGATGCCGCTCCATGATAGCATGCCAAGTTTCATGAATTTTAGACGAGTTTTGGATTTACTAGAATTTAAACACCAGGTATCTCAATGTTTGCGGCGAGTGATGGTGGCAGGGTGTCTGAAATTCATTCCAATTTCTTGCATGGGACCTGAGCATGCAACCAAGGACACAGATTTGATTTTTCAACCAGTTTATATGCACTCGAGAATGTGCATCTACTTCAAATTTAAATTATACACATAAAATGCCTGGGAAACCTAGTTAACA
This sequence comes from Triticum aestivum, assembly GCF_018294505.1. Lineage (NCBI taxonomy): Eukaryota > Viridiplantae > Streptophyta > Magnoliopsida > Poales > Poaceae > Triticum > Triticum aestivum. The sequence continues at coordinate 619,676,325 of NC_057797.1, forward strand.
TATAAAAATGTCCAAACCTCGAAAAATTCCAAAATTAAACACAACACTCCTATTGTTCTATGTTGACACTCGAAATTTTTTGAAAGCAACAAGAGGCAACGGATATCGTTTCGTCCCCAAAGGTAGCACGTTCCCTACCGAAACCATCACGCTTGTTATGAGAAGCTGTGGTTTGTGAGAAGCTTATACCCAAACCTGCCCCAAATGGGACAAATTTTTTACCATGACATGTTGATGCCGCTCCATGATAGCATGCCAAGTTTCATGAATTTCAAACGAGTTTTGGATTTACTAGAATTTAAAAACCAGGTATCTCAATGTTTGAGGCCGAGTGATGGTAGCAGTGTGTGTGTGACATTCATTCCCATTTCTTGCATGGGACCTAAGAATGCAACCAAGGACACATATTTGTTTTTTCAACCTGTTTATATGCACTGGAGAATGTGGATGTAGTTCAAATTAGAATTATGCACCTGAAATAACTACAAAACCAAGTTAATGTATAAATACATCCAAACGAACCCTGAATAATTCCATATTTTTTGACGACACACCTATAGTTGCATGTTCACTGCAGATAAAAGTTCTAGCAATTCAAACACCATCCTTTGTAGCTATGACCCCATTACGTAATTCAAATCAAGACAATAAATCAAGTAGATCACACACAGTTTATTATCACCAACCGTGTGAGATGCAGCACAAAATATCTTGGAGCACCGTCGGTGTGTAGTACGCCTATGACTTACGCAAGAAGGTGTGTCGGCTACAGTCCACAGCCGGCGTGTCAAGCACACTAGCTCACTCCCCAAATTTCATTTCACTGTTCATTCGTTGTCGGTGAAAGATGGGCATGTGGACCGACATCATGAGGTTAACTTTGGCGGCCTACCCCGCCGAGAGCACGGCCGCAGCCGCCACGCGCGTTCTAACAAGCTTCGTGAGGGCGACCGCATTCTGCGTCCGGGCGGCCAAGGCAGCCCAAACGGCTGCTGTTGCTCCTCAGGCGGCGGCAGCAACATCTACCTCGGGGATAGCAATTGGCGAGAGCGGCACACCTGCTGTCTGTTTCGCAGCGGCGACCTTAGCCTTGATGGAGGCTGCCCACTACCATGTCGAGGCCGCCCATGCCCAGCTCATGGCGGTCATCGCACAAATCGAACGAAGCTTCTCTGGCAACGGTCGGCAACCCACAACCGAAGAGTTGGCAATCGCCGAGAGAGTTCGAGCAGCCGTTCGTTCTTGCATGACATACCTTGCCACGATGGAGCCCGCCAGAGCCCAGATCGCGGCCACCCATGCCCAGCTCGTGGTGGCCTATTCCAAAGATATGGTGGACACGGATGGCGAGATGCTTGCCGAGTATGGTGCAATTGATGCCATGGAGCCCCTTCCCCAGGAGACCGTCGGGCGCGAGCTGGACGTGGAGGCGGCGGCGGAGATCGATGAGCACCAGCTGTAGTAGTACTCTTTGTTTTGTTTAATTAAGAGCGCCAGTCTTTAATTTGTTAGAGTAATGTTTAGGTCAGCTAGCTCGGTTTAATTGCTGAACTTGCTCGATTAAGAAGTTAGTCGCCTTTGTGTACCCAAATTATGCAATCACGTGGATGACCACTGTAACCAGGGAAATTCGAACCAAAATTTTTGATGTTCAAACTCAACACACACGGGTTAGGCTATCTGAATCGTTTGTGATGTTCACATATCGTACACAGTTCTGAATAATGGACCGTGTCTGATGACACTTTGCGCGCCAGTTTTTTCGCTGAAGCGATTCCAAATTTCTGGCTTCCGTGGAAATATCTACCTCCCTGCCTCCTCCCCTTACCAAAAGCCACATTTCCCCTGTTTCCGCCTTCCTTTCCAAGTTGAAACCTTCACTCCTTGTTTGCTGCGCCGCCTCCTCGCCGGTGACCCTCCTCCATGCTGCTTGGCCTCGCCTATCCATGCAGGTAATTCACACCCGACCCCCATCCTCCTTCTCCTTCCACATCCCGCATGCCCCGACTGCCGGCGCAACACCTTATACCCAAATCACCGACCCCCCCACCAAATAAGCGCCGCCCTAAGACATGGTGCACGGATTATAGCTAGGATCGCAAGGACCATTTGGCAACGGAGAATCAAATCGCGGTCGCATGCGCGGATGAGGTCGCGATGGCTGCCATTCACGTCGACCCCCAGATCTTGGAGGAGAACCTTGCCGTCGAGGCCACCGTTGACGCCTCGCATGCCAACGACGCGACGTGGTTGGCTGTTTATTTCAATTCTGCAATGCGATGTTCAATTGTTGTGGGTGCATTCTTTTATTGTATACAATGTGAGAAATAAATCTAATTTGGCAGTACTAAATACATGAGAAACAAAGACAATTGCTATATGTCCATGTTGTTAAGCATGCTTGGTTTGGTTAACTGTCTGATTTTCTATTAGGAGTATGTTATATTGTGCAATGTGGTGCTCAGTTAATGTTTGGTTCATTTGTTGTGGTGTTTAGTTTAACTATTTTGTTTGGTTCAATTCTGCAATGCGATGTTCAAGGGTTGTGGGTGCATTTGTTATTGTATACCATGTGAGAAATAAATTGAATTTGGTTGTAGTAAATACATGAAAAAAATACAATTGCTATATTTGCAAGTTGTTAAGGATGCTTGGTTTGGTTAACTATCTGATCTTCTATTAGGAGTATGTTATATTGTGCAATGTGGTGCTCAGTTAATGTTTGGTTCATTTGTTGTGGTGTTTAGCTAACTACTTGGTTCAATTCTACACTGCAATGTCCAATTGTCGTGGGTAGAATTTTGTATTGTTGTGCATGTGAGGAATAAATCAAATTTGGATGCACTTAATACATGAGAAACATATACAAGTGCTATATTTCCTAGTTCTTAATCATGCTTGGTTTGGATAAATGGGGTTTCCATGTGGCTTGAATTAATCTGATGAATCTGCAATGTGCTTATTTTTTATCTACATATTTTACTGATAGCATGCGAACTCTTACTTAACCCGATGACTAACTACCTTATATGTGTTGCAGGGAAACAACGGGAAGCACTGAGGTTTACAATTGAGGTTAGCACGTGCATGGTCCGTTGTCTAATAGCACATTATTGGGCAATTGCAGGAGCCATTCTAATATTTAGGTTTTTAACAATTTGGTCTTGCGCATGTAGGTCCTGCTGTCAGAGGTTTTGACCCACTGTTCGACCCTTTTTGCATATGGGGAAATGAGTTGTCCATGAATATCAGTCAAGTCAAGAAACTCAGAAAGATTGTTAGGATAAAGAAACTAGCAACAAAAAACAACAAGATCTTTGTCTTCACAATGAAGAAGACATCAGTTCACTACATGATGTTACTAACTATTATACCTTGCCCTTTTTATTCCTTTGCCCCATTTCCAATATAGAGAAGATATTCATGCACATCCATGGTTTTAGGCCTTTCCAAAGCAGTTCACTGATGATTACCTCTCAAACCACCTATATGGTCAGGAGGCGAGGAAGGTATTCATACAACACCCATGGTTCAATATTGAAGTGTTCCTGAAGAGGACGAAGGATGGATAGTCAATAATCATCCACATGCACTGGCGTAAAGTTACAAAGACCTTCAACATCAATGAAGGCTCAATATTCGCCTTCTGCTTCAGCAGTTTTCCAGATGAGATACATCTGTCTATGTACCGTCTATGATGCTAATTTCGAAAGGTTATAGATGTTGCATGTGAAACTTGGTCCTGGTGTAGTTGTGTAATGGGGTAGCTGAGTGCTGAAGCTATATGATGCTGTATTCTGATGTATTTCAATTATGGAAATGAAATATATTGTGTGCTTAATATGAAATGTTAATTTGATTAATAAATGGATTATGAATAATCAGATAATTAGCTTGATAATTGCTTTTTATTGCAAACGGTTATTGAGAAAACACCGTGTGCAATGCATTCAATAACGCACACAGTTTCTAGGAATAAACCGTGTTAGATTAATGAACAATCACACACGACATCCTCATGAAAACTTTTTGCGTTAGGCCACCTGGCACAAACGTTTACCACGTAAAAACTATGTGTGATGGATAACCCTTGGCACCGTGTGTGATGAATTCAATAACGCGAACAATAAAATCGTTAATACCGTGTGCAATGGAAAAACTATCACAAACGATTTAACCGGGAGAATTGTGTGTGATGTACTTGCGAACAGAAATGTTTTCCTTGGAGCGACTGTGTGGGATGTATATACGAGCGGAAATGTTTAGTGCCGGCTGACTGTGTGGGATGTACTTACGACCGGAAATGATTTTGCCTGTATAATTGTATTTTTTTAGCACTACTTTATGTATTTCTGTATTTGAGTGCTTGCCGGTCACACACAACCACATTTTTCCAAGCGTGTGTGCCAGGAGGGCATATCGCAGACGGTTTCTAGGTCGTGTGGAAAGGACCCCCCCCCCCCTATCGCCCACACTCACTTGGCGACGGTTCCAAATGCCGTCGCGGAAAGGGGTTAAAAATTGTTTGTTTAGCACCTCGCTGTACTAGTGTTGTCATCGGGGTTGTGCATGATTTGAATATTTTTTGTGATGAAGATAGATCATAGCCAGACTATATGATTTTGTAGGGATAAGCTTTCTTTGGCCATGTTATTTTGAGAAGACATAATTGCCTTGTTAGTATGCTTGAAGTATTATTGTTTTTATGTCAATATTAAACTTTTGTTTTGAATCTTATGGATATGAACATTCATTCCACAATAAAGAAAAATGACATGGATAAATATGTTAGGTAGCATTCCACATCAAAAATTCTGTTTTTATCATTTACCTACACCAGGACGAGCAGGAATTAAGCTTGGGGATGCTTGATACGTCTCCAACGTATCTATATTTTCTTATTGTTCCATGCTATTATATTATCTGTTTTGGATGTTTTATATGCATTAATATGCTATTTTATATTATTTTTGGGACTAACCTTTTAACCTAGAGCCCAATGCCAGTTTCTGTTTTTTCCTTGTTTTTGAGTTTCCTAGAAAAGGAATACCAAACGGAATGAAACCTTTGCGATGTTTTTTCTTAGACCAGAAGACACCCAGGAGACTTGGAGTTCAAGTCAGAGGAGCCACGAAGCGGCCACAAGGGTGGAGGGCGCCCCCGAAGGAAATATCACTACTACAGGATGGTGCTAACGCGACACTATGATCAGAGACCCTTCGACGAAACTGTGTGTGATGCAATAATCACAAATGGTGGTGTAAAAAGACCATCAAAAAAGGTGCAAAACATTTGCGATGACGGTTGCATCAAACATGGTTCAGATTTTATTTGCGTGTGCGATGCAGGGCATACGGTTTAGTTCATTTAACTGTTTGCGATGAGGAGGAACAAAAGAAACGGGCAGCCAGATGAAGGTGTGTGCGATATACAACATACAGTTCACTCGGATGAACTATTTGTGATTAGGCAACACAAAGGAAATGGTCAGCCAGATCAAGGTGTGTGCGATATACGACATGCGGTTCACTCGGATGAACTGTTTGTGTTGAGACAAGAGAACAAAAATGGTTCAATATAACAAGATGTGTGTGATACACGACAAACAGGTCTGTAATCAGAAATGTGTGCGAAGACCGATAATAACACAGACGGTTGCTGCTAATAAGACGTGTGTGTTGTGCGTTGGGGTTGCATATAGAACAATATGCACACACACACACACACATACACACACACACACACTTATAAGGACATGGTTGCATAACCAAATTAAACATCCACTTACATAGGTGGCTACTACAACCATGGCATTTGCACACACCAAAGTAAACTATTAAATGCATACTTACATAGGTGGCTACTACACACATGACATTTCCACACACCAAAGTAAACTATATATTACATGCATGATTAACTAGGATAAATGATCATCTGATCATCATCTACTTCTTGTGACGCTTGCTGTGGATGTGGCTCGATCCGGCCTCGTCGATCTCCATAACAAGGCACTTTCTCATGTCAATGATCCGCTTGTGCATCTCGTAGCATGTGTACACGCCCTTGGCCGCGAACCTGAGGTGAGGTTCATCCAGTTTCCCCATCCAATCCCCATGCCAGGATATGGGCATGTTCTATTGGAAGCCTGCTTCATATTTTCGTAGTACAGGTTGATGATGGCCGAGGCGAGTTCAACCAGGGAGTCCTTCTTTGTGCTGGCCCAGACCCTGTAGTGCTTACGGATTTCGACAAGGTTCTAGCGGGCCAAGCCCGTAACATTGAGCGCTTTTACATCATCGGCGGTTTCCACCATGGCGAACTTGTAGTTGGTGCTGTTGACAAACTTGTGGAAACGGTCGCAAGGCTCTGTGGGCATGTAGTAGTGGTAGATGAGGACATGATGATTGATACATCTCCAACATATCTATAATTTATGAAGTATTCATGTTGTTATATTATCATTCTTGGATGTTATATCATTTTTTGGGACTAACCTATTGACCCAGTGCCCAGTGCCAGTTGCTGTTTTTTGCTTGTTTTTTACATCGCAGGAAATCAATATCAAATGGAGTCCAAACACCGCGAAACTTTTTGGAGATTTTTTATGGAACAAAACACCCAGGATGGGCTAGAGCAGCACCTGGGGGGTGCCCCGAGGGGGGCACAACCCTCCAGGGCGTGCCTGGGGGCCCAGGCGTGCCCAGGTGGGTTGTGCCTACCTTGGTGGCCTCCCGCACCCCTCTTTACCCTATAAATTTCCAAAAATTCCAGAAACCCGCGGGGTTAACCTAGATCAGAAGTTCCGCCACCACAAGGCTCTATAGCCATCGAAAACCAATCTAGACCCTTTCCGACACTCTGCCAGAGGGGGAATCATCTCCGGTGGCCATCTTCATCATCCCAGCGGCCACCACGATGAGGAGGGACTAGTGCACCCTTGGGGCTGAGGGTTTGTACCAGTAGCTATGTGTTTAATCTCTCTCTCTCTCTCGTGTTCTTGAGATGTCACGATCTTGATGTATCGTGGGCTTTGTTAATATGGTCAGATCATATGGTGTTTTCCCCTCTCTATCTTGTTGTGATGAATTGAGTTTTCCCTTTGAGATTTCGTTGCTATCGGATTGAATACTTTCATGGATTTGAGAGCACTTGATATATGTCTTGCAATTGAATACTCGTGGTGACAATGGGGTATCGCATTGATTCACTTGATATATGTTTTGGCACTCAACTCACGGATTCCCGAGGTGACATTGGGTAATCTATGCATAGGGGTTGATGCACGTTCTTGTCTTTGTTTCTCCGGTAGAAATCTTGGGGCACTCTTTGAAGTTCTTCGTGTTGGATTGAATATTATGAATCTGAATTTGCTTTGGTGTTATTTTAATACGAACTCTTGGTTAGATCGATCGGAAAGAATAGCCTCGTGTTATTTTAGTATGAACTCTAGGATAGATTGATCGGAAAGAATAGCTTCGAGGTGGTTTCGTACCCTACAAACGATTTCTCCGTATGCTCTCCGCTAGATAGGAACTTTGGAGTGATTCTTCGTTGCACATTGAGGGATGGTTATATGATCCAATTATGTTAGCATTGTTGAGAGATTGCACTAGCGAAAGTACGGACCCTAGGCCTCATTTTCAAGCATTGCAATACCATTTTTGTGCCCATTTACTATCTGCTACCTTGCTGTTTTATTTATTCAGATTATAAAAATATATTTCTGCCATCAATATTACACTTCTATCACCATCACTTCGCCGAACTAGTGCACCTATACAATTTTCCATTGTATTGCGTGTGTTGGGGACACAAGAGATTTCTTGTATTTGGTTGCAGGGTCGTTTGAGAGAGACCATCTTCATCCTACACCTCTCATGGATTGATAAACCTTAGGTCATGCACTTGAGGGAAAATTTCTATTGTCCTACAAAACTCTGCCCTTGGAGGCCCAACACGTGTCTACAAGAATAAAGTTGCGTAGTAGACATCAATGGCGCACGCGCAACTGGGACGACCGGCGGTGTACTAGAGGTCGATGTCGACCACCTTGTACTTGTCTCGAGCAAGCAACTGCTCAACATTGTTGATGTAGTCATCCACCACAGTCGGGTTGATGGTGTACACCGCTGAGATATCTTTCTCCCTCGCGTGGGTCTCCACTTTATGCTCACCGAACTCCATTTGAGGGCCGCTAGACTTCCCCTCTCTATGTGTCGTCGTGGGTGTGCTTGTTGTGTTGTGGGGCGCGATCGAAAGGTTGCAAATACTAAGTTTATCATGGCCGCGGGAATTAAAGGGGAAGCCGGACGGCCAGGAATATCGGCATGCCTTGATGGCAGTTCTAATTTGTAGCGCGTAACTCCATCGTGCCGCACATAACTACATTGCGTGGCAACGCACGTGGCGCAACCGCACGTGATCGTGTGCACGCCCAACCGCTGGCAGAGCATGCGCGGAGGGACGCGAGCAGAGCGCTCCATGGTCGCCTCAATGGCGAGCAACCATATATATATTGTCGTGGTATTGTCACGGCAGATGTCCTAGCAGAAGGACTTAGTCGTAGGGCCATCGCAACTAGGAAGCTTAAAGGGGTTAATCGGGACAAACGACACGAGAGGTTTTATACTAGTTCGGCCTCTTACGATGAAGGTAAAAGCCTACGTCTAGTTGTGTTGGTATTGCTAGGGTTTCAATCACCAAGAGGCTAGTTCTCCGGCTTGGTTATCGATCTCTTGTTTCTTGCCCTAAGCCGCCACCGGGTCATCCCCTTATATACACGGGTTGACGTCTGGCGGCCTATAGGGTCCCGGCCGGCTCATAAAGCGTGTCCAGCTTGGTGAATTCTATTACATGCCTTTCCTTACAAGTCTTTCCTTACATACGGCGGTTTACAATATTGGGCCTTAAGCCGCCTCTGGGCTTAGGCCTTCTACAAGCCTTAATAAACTATCGCCTTGACTGCTTTCTGGGCTTCGTTTGTGACCCGTCATTGGGACTGACCCGGCCCCTCCTGGGTGGGTCATAACTGATAGCTACATCCCCAACATTAGGCCCCAGGTTGACTTTGAACTTTGTTCTTTGTCAATCTTCGATATTTAGAAAAAAATCGTCTTCTTCTCTTCGCAGAAATTTTGTAACCCGCCATGACATCATCTCTTGAAAACACAAAAACTATCATGACATCATCTTGTCAATGGATCTTCATCTTTAATGCCTTCTGAGAATCGAGGCGCTCGTTTTGGTTGGATAAACATTGTATGGGTCTTCCTCGTTTTTCGCGCCCGCCTGTTTCAGTTATCCCCTTATAAATAGGCACGCCCTAGTCTTTCTCATTCTCCTCTCTTCTTCGTCTTCCTCCTCTCGCGACCTCCGCTGCTGCTCGAGCTCCGCCGCCGTCAGACAGCATCCCGTCGTCGTCGACCTTGGCCGCTGCGTCAACCAGAATCGGTTCAGATAACGGCGGCGACCTTCTGTGGAGGATTTACGGCCGTAAGTATTTGCCCTCCTATTCCTTAGATCCGCGTTTAGGGCTTCTAGGTTTTCAGCATGTTCTTCGTAGTTCTTCGCGGTTCTTCCACTGCCACCTCTTCTTGATCCAAAAAGAGATATATGCTTGTGCGGTAGCTGTTTGGTGCCTACTCTTGACATTGGTAGATCCCTTTTTCTGGTATAAAGGCCGCATTAGGATTGATGCATTCATCTGTGCTATATTTTTAGGTCTAGAATTTTTTTCATTTTGAACGGCCATTTGATCCATAATAATATCCAGAAGTTCAGAAACCTGTTTGTCTCAACACTTAATCAATTCTGTTGCTGGTATTTCTCAAATATCTGTAGTCATGGCGGCTTACTGCGCCGACTTATGTTTCCTTATATGACATTAGCCATTATTTAAGCTGCCATTATTCCCCTGTATCATTATCATTGAATTGAACCGGCATGTTGCTTTCTTTTAAGTTCGTCTTTTGAACATCATGCCGTCCGAAGCACTGACTGTCTGCAACTGGGTCCCTTCAAAAGTAACTGAGGACAATCTGAAGGAGTTCTTTGCCATAGGTTTTTTGCCAGGGAAGGATGTTATGTCTTACCGTGCACCTGACCCGGATGAGGAACGACCCAATCCAAAAGATGGTGAAGTTTTTGTCTTTTTTGACCATGTGAACCGTGGTTTCCCCCCACCCAGCTCAAAGTTCTTCAGAGACGTCCTCCATTTTTTCAATCTCCACCCTCAAGATATTGGGCCCAATTCCATATCCAACATCTGCAACTTCCAAGTACTCTGTGAGGTTTACCTTCAAGAAGAACCGACTGTGGAACTCTTTAGAGAGTATTTCTATCTGAACCGGCAGAACGAATGCACCAATGGCCTTAGCTTGGAACTTGGAGGCATCTCGATTCAATGCCGACAGGGTGTCGACTTCCCCCTCATAGTCTTGCCGAGTCATCCCAAAGACTGGAATCAGACTTGGTTCTATTGTCAAGACATTTCACCAGCAAATGAGAAGCCACTGCCCGGTTATCGCACTGAGCGTCTTGACACCAAATTTGCGCTCCCTGACAAGCTTACTGCTGCCGAACTTAAGAAGCTGATTCCATCAATCAAAAGGATTAATGCTTTATTGGGGAACGGCTTAACTGGGGTTGATCTGACCTGTTGCTGGATCTCATGGCGGGTCATCCCTCTAAGCCGCCGATCCAAACTGATGTACGAATATGGTGGAGGTCCGAATGATTCTCTTTGCTACAACTCCGTTCAATTATCCGAAGAAGATATTGTTGCAATGTCAACTCTTTTGGTAAACGGCAAATATGAAGACTGTAGTAAGGTCGGGTAGAACCCCTTCTGCAAGCTTAACCCGGTGCTAGAGGTAAAGAACCTCTGCTCTCTTCCTCTTTGCATTCTTCTCAACCGTTTTAAACACTTGTACGACCTTTCATCTTGCCTATTTGTTTATAGGCCAAATCTGACTTCTGGAAAGCCACGTACGACCATGAAGCCGCCAAGAAAGCGAGAGCCGCTGCCATAACTGCCAAGAAGATGACCCGGAAATCTAAGAAGAAAAATAAGAGCACCGCTGAAGATCTGCTGAAGCTTGATGATACTTCTGAGTCAGAGGTAGCCCTTGACTCCCTTGGCCAGCTTTTTAATAATCTTATTAACACTGATCATTGCCAGGATGACACGGGGGCCAGTCAGGCCGTGGAAGAAGAGGTAACTATTTCCTCCGACTCAGCCCATTTGCCAAGACAAAAACTTCGAGTCGTAACCCGGAAAGTAAGGTTTTCACACCCTTTGGCTTATCTGGACCCTCATTTTATTTTGAAAAAACAGCAACATGAGAGCCGCTGTCAGGCACGGAACGACGATGAACTGCCTTCTGTTCTTCAACAGACTCCTCAAAAACGCCCGAATGAGGTTTATATCTTCGTCTTTACTTTTCATTACTAGACCTTTTCCCTTGCATCACTAACTTTATTTTTATCTTTGCAGGAGGTGTCTCGCTCTTCTGGCGACTCGTCTCAAACTCAATTCCCGTCCTTCAAGACTGCCCATGGGTAAGCAAGAGAATATCTTTCTTCTGTGTCTTTCAAACTGCTTCTTTATACTAACTATTTCATAACATCTTTCTTAGCGGCCAAGCCAAATCCAATAAGGCCAAGGTGACTAAGCCGGCGGAAGACCCGCCAGTCCTTGTACTTGAACCGGCCATGCCACCTTCTCCCCCTCCAACTGAAGCACCAGAAAACCCGGCTGCCAATGCTGTAGTAGATCCTCCTAAGCCGTCAGTTGATGATACTATCATTAACCCTTTTGCTACTGGTCCATCGAGCTCAGCCAACCCGCCATCGTCGTCAGCCCAGGACGTTCTGATCACTGGAAGCCACTTTGTTGAACCGGGGAATCCTACTGTGTTGGCTCATCACACGGCTAAACAAGAGGCTTTGGAGAGACAAAAAGTGCGTTTTGATGTTTCGCATTATAACCATCTGAACGCCAATGACATATTATCCGGCTATCTCCGCCATGTGCACTCCAGCCGTGAGTCGGAAATCGAAATGGTCAAGCAGTTGCAACTGAAGTATGAGGTATGTTTTTCCGGCTTACTTATATTCTGCTAGCCCCTGATACGTCTCCAACGTATCTATTATTTTTGATTGCTCCATGCGATATTATCTACTATTTTGGACATTATTGGGCTTGATTATCCACTTTTATATTATTTTTGGGACTAACCTATTAACCGGAGGCCCAACCCAGGATTGTTGTTTTTTTGCCTGTTTTAGGGTTTCGAAGAAAAGGAATATCAAATGGAGTCCAAACGGAATGAAACCTTCGGGAACGTGATTTTCTCAATGAATAAGACCCGAGAGACTTGGACCCTACGTCAAGGCACAAGAGAGGAGGCCACGAGGTAGGGGGCGCGCCCACCCCCACCAAGCGTGCCCTCCACCCTCGTGGGCTCCCTGTTGCTCCACCGACGTACTCCTTCCTCCTATATATACATACGTACCCCCAAACGATCAGATACGGAGCCAAAACTCTAATTCCACCACCGCAACTTTCTGTGTCCACGAGATCCCATCTTGGGGCCTGTTCCGGAACTCCGCCGAAGGGGGTATCGATCACGGAGGGCTTCTACATCAACACCATAGCCCCTCCGATGAATTGTGAGTAGTTTACCTCAGACCTACGGGTCCATAGTTAGTAGTTAGATGGCTTCTTCTCTCTTTTTGGATCTCAATACAATGTTCTCCCCCTCTCTTGTGGAGAACCATTCGATGTAATCTTCTTTTTGTGGTGTGTTTGTTGAGACCGATGAATTGTGGGTTTATAATCAAGTCTATCTATGAATAATATTTGAATCTTCTCTGAATTCTTTTATGTATGATTGGTTATCTTTGCAAGTCTCTTCGAATTATCAGTTTGGTTTGGCCTACTAGATTGATCTTTCTTGCAATGGGAGAAGTGCTTAGTTGTGGGTTCAATCTTGTGGTGTCCTTTCCCGGTGACAGTAAGGGCAGCAAGGCACATATTGTATTGTTGCCATCGAGGATAACAAGATGGGGTTTTCTTCATATTGCATGAGTCTATCCCTCTACATCATGTCATCTTGCTTAAGGCGTTACTCTATTTTTAACTTAATACTCTAGATGCATGCTGGATAGCGGTCGATGAGTGGAGTAATAGTAGTAGATGCAGGCAGGAGTCAGTCTACTTGTCTCGGACGTGACGCCTATATAAATGATCATACCTAGATATTCTCATAACTATGCTCAATTCTGTCAATTGCTCAACAGTAATTTGTTCACCTACCATAGAATACTTATGCTCTTGAGAGAAGCCACTAGTGAAACCTATGGCCCCCGGGTCTATCTCTATCATATTAATCTCCTACTACTTAGTTAATTTCCTTTGCTATTTCCTTTTCCTTTATTTTACTTTGCATCTTTATCATAAAAATACAAAAAATATTATCTTATCATATCTATTAGATCTCACTCTCGTAAGTGGCCTTATAGGGATTGACAACCCCTATTTGTGTTGGTTGCGAGGATTTATTTGTTTTGTGCAGGTATGAGGGACTCGGGCGTAGCCTCCTACTGGATTGATACCTTGGTTCTCAAAAACTGAGGGAAATACTTACGCTACTTTGCTGCATCATCCCTTCCTCTTCGGGGAAAACCAACATAGTGCTCAAGAGATAGCAAGAAGGATTTCTGGCGCCGTTGCCGGGGAGGTCTACGCAAAAGTCAACATACCAAGTACCCATCACATACCCTTATCTCCCGCATTACATTATTTGCCATTTGCCTCTCGTTTTCCTCTCCACCACTTCACCCTTGCCGTTTTATTCGCCCTCTCTCTCTATCCTCCCTCTCTTTCTCTATTTGCCTCTTTTTGCCTGCTTGCTTTCTGCTTGCTTGTGTGTTAGTTTGCTTTCTTGTCATGATGGCTCAAGATAATACTAAATTGTGTGACTTCACCAATAACAACAACAATGATTTTATTAGCACTCCAATTGCTCCTCTTACCGATGTTGAAAATTAATACTGCTTTGTTGAATCTTGTCATGAAAGATCCGTTTTCTGGCCTTCGTAGTGAAGATGCCGCTACCCATCTAAATAGCTTCGTTGATTTGTGTGACATGCAAAAGAAGAAAGATGTGGATTATGATAGTGTTAAATTGAAGCTATTTCCTTTTTCGCTTAGAGATCATGCTAAAGCTTGGTTTTCGTCTTCGCCTAAAAATAGTATTGTCGGTGTACTAGAGTAGGGGTACCCTAGTACCCCGAACTTGTGCACGGGCGGTCGCAGCATCCCGCGGCAAGGCTTGCCTGGTGACCGCCAAGACCCTCCGTGGTTCCCTTGAAGACCATTCAAGAGCAAAGTACTCAAACCAAGGCCCCGACAAGAGGAGCTTGCCGAGAAGGCCAACCAAGGCCCCGACAAGAGGAGCTTGCCGGGAAGGCCAACCCAGGCCCCGGCAAGAGGATCTTGCCGGGAAGAGACAAGACCCCGGCAAGAGGAGCTTGCCGGGAAGGCCACTCAAGGCATACCAAGAAAGCTTGCCGCGACGCGCCCTGCGTCCCGGCAAGGCCCGGTGAGCAACAAGCTCCCAAACACGACAAGACGACGACCGCGGCAAGGAGCTTGCCGCGGGAAACCCCCACTTCGTGCCCGCGCTCCAGCACACCTGCTAACGTGTCGCTCTAGGACTCTCCCAAGCACACGTGGCAGGAGGCCACGCAGCTAGGGGTGCGTGGTGGCAAGCGGAGATGAAGAGAAGGCCATCGTGGCAAACGGTGGCGGTCCTAATGGTCACTTTTTGCACTGTTTAGGCAACTCAGACGGGCATTCAATGACCTTGTCCCCTGCCGTCAGAGTTAGGTAGGGTGCACTGTGTCCACAGTAGCGGTAGCTGCACCTACCGCATCCTTTTCCATTTTTACCCTTCTAGTCTACGTTGCCACCTGTCGGTGACCCCTTGAAAGTATAAAAGGAGGCCCAAGCACAACGTAGAGGGGGTTCGGCTCATTCGAAACACCAGGAACACTCTCACGCTCGGTCTGGCAGCGTCCATCGCTCCTGAGCAAGAATTCAATACACACAAACAAGCAGCAGTAGGGTTTTACGCATCCGTGCGGCCCGAAGCTGGGTAAAACTGCTCGCGTGTACTGCCTCGATCCGCTCTTTGTGCGGCCTCTGCCCCCCTCTGAACCGAAAGGGGCCCGGTCCCCATAGGTGTTGGTGGATCAGCTTCCCCGACATCTTTGGCGCGCCAGGTAGGGGGCGTCGAGATTGTGCGAACCCGATCCGGCGTGCACGCGAGCTAAATCTTCATCGTGTTCATCGGCATGCCACCGAAGAAGAAGGATTCGGAGGCAGCTGTTCCATCTGCGTTGCTTTCACCACCTCCGGAGCAAACGGGTGGTGGAGTGGGCGCCGGCGGAAGAATGGGCGTCGACGAGGGAGCCCTCAGTGCGGCCAAGTCCAAGGACAAGGCGGCACAGACCTCGGCGTCCATGCGCGCACCGCGCCCCTCTCAGGAGGCGCGGGACCAGCAGCGTCATGGCGTTCGCAACGCCATACGTCCGCTGGGCCAAGATCAAGCTGGTGGTTCTCGTGGCGCTCAAGACCAACATGCATGTCAACATGCTGGCTCGAGCGAAGTACGGTCGCCTGGATGGGGCACTGCTCCTTCTAACGTGGTTAGGAGTCCGAGCACGCCCCACTCCTCGCACCATTCACCTCCGCCCACCACTCCAGCAGAAGCCTTGGCGCGAGCTCAACTGCTCCGGCCGAACCGCAGGTTCTTGCCGTAGAAGCGGATGTTCCCACAGCAACAGATACACCTTTAGTCCTTGTTGTCGAGCCACAAGCTCCAGCATGGGCGCAGCAGATTGTCCGTTTCCTTCAGACAGGAGAGCTTCCCGAAGAGCAAGAAGAAGCGGAGAGAGTAGCCCGGCAGTCAAGTATGTACAAGTTTGTCGACAACACACTGTACAGAATAAGACTCAACGGTGTGAAATTGAAGTGCATTCGCCGGGAAGATGGACAACAGCTGTTGGCAGAGATACATGGAGGCATATGTGGTCACCACATTGGCGCAAGAGCACTTGCCGGCAAAGCTTTCCGACAAGGTTTCTTCTGGCCGATAGCCCTCCAGGATGCAACTGCACAAGTAACCAAGTGTGAAGCGTGCCAGTTCCATTCCAAGCAGATACACCAACCAGCTCAAGCTCTCCAGATGATCCCTTTATCCTGGCCATTTTCGGTCTGGGGGCTCGACATCCTCGGCCCCTTCCCCCGAGCTGTTGGGGGCTTTGAGTTCTTGTACGTTGCAATCGACAAGTTCACAAAGTGGCCGGAAGTGGAACCAGTGAGGAAGGTGATAGCACAGTCAGCAGTCAAGTTCTTCAGGTCGATTGTTTGCCGTTTCGGGGTTCCTAACAGGATCATCACCGACAATGGCACGCAGTTTACGAGCCGCACCTTCATGCAGTACGTCCAAGACCTTGGCGCCAAGGTCTGCTTCGCTTCTGTTGCTCACCCGAGAAGCAACGGTCAAGCAGAGAGGGCAAATGCTGAAGTGCTGCGTGGGCTCAAGACCAGAACTTTCGACAGGCTGCACAAGTGCGGAAGAAACTGGACCGAGGAGCTGCCGGTGGTTCTTTGGTCAATCAGAACGACACCAAATCGAGCCACTGGCCAGACACCTTTCGCTCTAGTCTATGGAGCAGAGGTAGTTCTCCCCACGGAACTCGTTTACGGGTCGCCTCGAGTGCTCGCTTATGATGAGCTCGAGCAAGAGCAGCTGCGCCAAGATGACACGCTGCTCCTTGAGGAAGATCGTCTTCAGACTGCTGTGCAAGCCGCTCGCTACCAGCAAGCTTTGCGTCGCTACCATAGCCGCAAGTTAAAGCCAGAAGCTTCGAGGAAGGCGACCTTGTTCTTCGACGCGTTCAGTCCGCCAAGAATTCCAACAAGTTGATGCCGAAGTGGGAAGGCCCTTATCGGGTGAAACGACTCACTAGGCCCGGCGCTGTCCGCCTTGAGACCGAAGATGGCATTCCGCACCAGACCCCGGTAAGCGATAACGAGCCCAAGGCTCCATATCATTACTTTATTTCTTTGTTTCTTTCTCAAAAGAAGGAAGGTTCCCTCGCCCACAAGGTTTACCGGGGGGAAGGAGAAGATAATGGTGTGGACCAGGCCGTTCAAGAAAGTTTCTCCTTGCCGGGAAGCAGACGACAGAAAAGCTAAGTTGCTAAAGCTTGAGCAATCAGTTGTTTAAGTTTTTGAGTTATCTTCCTTGAATGACCATGCTTTGTATGGAAAACCTGTGCGCGGAGGAACCAACTCGTAGCTAGTTGCGCCTTTACTTTGTTTCGAGTCCGCTCAAGAACTTAAGTGAGCTGCTAGCGCCCTTACTTTGCTTCGAGTCCGCTCAGCAACTTAAGTGAGCCGCTAGCGCCCTTACTTTGTTTCGAGTCTGCTCAACAACTTAAGTGAGCTGCAACTAGTTGCGACAAGGTTGCTTGTCGGTAGCGACCCTGCCAGCAGGCTGCTGAAGTTCCGCACTCGACGCTCGCGGCAAGGGTGCCTGCGCCGGCAAGTTTCCCTAGAAAGCGTAGGGCAGAACCATACAAAGCCAAGAGTCGAGTAAAGGAAGTGACACAGCAATTTTTTGCCTAAGATAGAGTTATATTACAAAAATAACTTGTCGCGCCTCTAATAAAGTGTTCCCATGACATGACTCGCAGCGACAAGAAAAGAAGAAAACGGACGGCCTAATCTACGCGACCGCCGTCAACCCTTTTGACCTCGTTCACCCTGTTCACAATGGGTGCGACGAGGGCCTTAAGTGCGTCAAGATCAGCGTCCGCCGGTAGCCTCTTGAGGACGTTGGTGAGGTTGAGGCCCGGATTGCGGAAGGCCACCTTCACCAGCACCTTCTCCAGTACTCCGGCACAAATCGAGCGTGACTCGTCGGCCAACTACTTTGGGATCCGTTCCCGGAGTTGCTGGAGCGCCGCTGCCACGCCTTTGAAGAACAGAGTGAGCTTGGCGCTGGGTTGGAGTTCCTCGTCGGAAGAGTACCCGAAGCCTTCCACCCCGGGGTTATAGCATGCATGCTAGAGGTCGAGTGTCCGTCCTTTTGCTTCTCTTTCGTTCGCAGGGCTCGCATATCCTGGCCAGACTGCTTGAGGATGAAAAGGAGAAGAAGGGCGCGCCGTCACCTGGGCCCCGGCAAGCCAGTATCGCTGGGGGCTGCGAGTGCCAACAATCATCCACGGCAAACCAGAGTTGTCGGGGGCTGCAATATCAGATAAGTCTTTCATCCCTCATCATGCATCCTCTTATGGACTGGGGAATGCGAAACCGCGTTTCTTCTCGAAAACTGCTGTGCTCCCTCAACTCTAGGCCCTGGAGCTCGTTCCCGGGGCCAAGTTTGGTCGTAGTCGCGGCAGCAAAGGGATGAAACGAGGAGACCGCACCCACCTCGTTCCCGCCTCCGTCAAAGGCGTGAGAAAGGTCGAGCGACGTGGGAAGGCGGCAGGGCCTGTTGCCGGGAGATGAAATGTCTGTCCGAGGGATACCAAGGATTTGCTCCTTGGCGTGGGTTCAACTCGCGAGACAAATAACCCGGCAAGCATCCCCTTTTCATTAAAAAACATCCCACTTAGGTACAGTCCATAGAGGATGAAAAACATGAAAGAGAGGATTACAAGTTTTAGATACAGCCAAGGCCCAAAGGCTTACAAATTAAAAAGATAAGATGCCCGTAATCCCTTTCCTGTCCCTCTCTTCAGGAGGCAGGTCAAGGAGGCGAAAAGGGCAAAAGGAGTGCCTAGGCGAGCTACGGGTGCCAGAAGACACCAAGAGAACATCCCGGGGGCCGTCCGAAGGCTGGACGGTGATGGCGGCGCTGGAAGCGGGGCTCGAAGACGGGGCGGCAGGATGTCAGCATGCTGTCGAGGGCACCACGCCCTCGTACTCTGACCTGACGGCCTTGTCGCCAGCCCTCTTCCCCTTCCGCAGCCTCCCTACGCCAGCCGCCCAAGGAGACGACCCCGGGGAGTTCAAGGAGCCGACGACACGGATGATGGGGTCGCCGGTGCCGCGCGAAGCGGCGCCCGACGCCTAGTCGGACCCGCCACCCCGCCGCCCGCTACCCTCATCGTCGCTGTCGCTCTCCTCCTCGTCACTCTCGCTCGAGGAGGAGCCTTCGCTATCGGAGGAGCTGTCCACGCAGCACTTCGCCCGAGTGCTGAAGCACCCGAAGACCTTGACGGAGAGGAGATCGCCCTCCATCAACTTAAAATGGAGGGTAAACCCCTCCATCAGGCTGTGGATACGGGAGAACGTCTTCCACCCTCGATAAAGATACATCACATTAGGGGCTGGGAATACAACACGGACTCGCGTGCCGCTGATCCCACAGCCCCTCATGTGCAGTCTCAGTGTCTCGGGCGGGTCCAACTCCATCGCGCTCGCAAACAGACCTGGAAGCCGAAGGCGACGACGAGGCGCCCGGCGCAGCTTGACGAAGAACTCGCAAGGGTCGTCCCCTATATGGACCGCCGTGGGGGGAGGAGCCGCCGGCGGAGGCGAAGCTGGCGCACCGCCCCGCCCGCCTCTTCCCCGAGCGCCTTGACCTCGTCCTCGACCTCGTCCGCGACCTCGCCCCCGCCCTCTTCCCCTTATGGCCGGCTCTGCCACCACGGGCGCGGGAGAGGGAGAGATGCGCTGTCTGGCGGCGCCCCTCGCCGCCACCGATGAAGGGCCTGGGTTCCCTTTCTCCATGGCGAATGAGAGAAAGGGGAGCAGAAGCTGAAGAAAGGAGGAGATGAGAGAGTGCGGGTTTCCGTGCTCCCCTCCCGCTCTTTATAAAGGAGCGAGGTGGGGGCTCGGCCGCCCCGCTCAGCGAATCAAGGCACGGGAAGAGCAGGGAGTCGGGGCCAACCCGCTGCCTCTGCTCGCGACGGCCCAGTTTCCCACTTCCACCGTCCGCGACCCCAAGCGCATGGGAGCCGCGTGGCGGGGATGCAGAACCAAGGCAACGGATGAGGCAGCCTCGCTCCGCCTCGTGATCACGGGGAGTGGACGTCCCGAAAACCGCGCACCGGCCCCGTCCAGTAAATGCACCACGCCCCCACGCCTACCTCCGTTTAGGGAGGAGGGCGTGAACCGTCCCCATCATCGTGGCCTGACACATGCTCGAGGGGCTTAGCCCCGCGCACGCCGCCCGCATCACCCATGACGCCGCGTTTGACGCGTGCCGTTCTGGGCGTGCGCGGTGGGAGCGAGGAGATATGCGGCGTGACCTAGGCCGCGCGTGCCCGTGCACTGTTTTGGGCCTGGCCCAACAGCGGTCGGCACCGTGTCTAGCCCAGGCCCGGGGGCTCCTGTCGGTGTACTAGAGTAGGGGTACCCTAGTACCCCGAACTTGTGCACGGGCGGTCGCAGCATCCCGCGGCAAGGCTTGCCGGGTGACCGCCAAGACCCTCCGTGGTTCCCTTGAAGACCATTCAAGAGCAAAGTACTCAAACCAAGGCCCCGGCAAGAGGAGCTTGCCGGGAAGGCCAACCAAGGCCCCGGCAAGAGGAGCTTGCCGGGAAGGCCAACCCAGGCCCCGGCAAGAGGATCTTGCCGGGAAGAGACAAGACCCCGGCAAGAGGAGCTTGCCTGGAAGGCCACTCAAGGCATACCAAGAAAGCTTGCCGCGACGCGCCCTGCGTCCCGGCAAGGCCCGGTGAGCAACAAGCTCCCAAACACGACAAGACGATGACCGCGGCAAGGAGCTTGCCGCGGGAAACCCCCACTTCGTGCCCGCGCTCCAGCACACCTGCTAACGTGTCGCTCTAGGACTCTCCCAAGCACACGTGGCAGGAGGCCGCGCAGCTAGGGGTGCGCGGTGGCAAGCGGAGATGAAGAGAAGGCCATCGTGGCAAACGGTGGCGCTCCTAATGGTCACTTTTTGCACTGTTTAGGCAACTCAGACGGGCATTCAATGACCTTGTCCCCTGCCGTCAGAGTTAGGTAGGGTGCACTGTGTCCACAGTAGCGGTAGCTGCACCTACCGCATCCTTTTCCATTTTTACCCTTCTAGTCTACATTGCCACCTGTCGGTGACCCCTTGAAAGTATAAAAGGAGGCCCAAGCACAACGTAGAGGGGGTTCGGCTCATTCGAAACACCAGGAACACTCTCACGCTCGGTCTAGCAGCGTCCATCGCTCCTGAGCAAGAATTCAATACACACAAACAAGCAGCAGTAGGGTTTTACGCATCTGTGCGGCCCGAAGCTGGGTAAAACTGCTCACGTGTACTGCCTCGATCCGCTCTTTGTGCGGCCTCCGCCCCCCTCCGAACCGAAAGGGGCCCGGTCCCCATAGGTGTTGGTGGATCAGCTTCCCCGACAAGTATTGATTCATGGAACAAGTGCAAAGATGCTTTTATCTCTAACTGTTTTCCTCCCGCTAAGATCATCTCTATTAGAGACGATATTATGAATTTTAAGCAACTTGATAATGAACATGTTGCACAAGCTTGGGAGAGAATGAAATTAGTTATACGTAATTGCCCTACTCATCGTTTAAATTTGTGGATGATTGTTTAGAATTTTTATGCCGGATTGAATTTTGCTTCTAGAAATCTTTTAGATTCGGCCGCAGGAGGCACTTTTATGTAAATCACTTTAGGAGAAGCTACTAAACTCCCAGATAATATTATGGTTAACTATTCTCAATGGCATACTGAAAGATCTACTAGTAAAAAGGTGCATCCGATCGAAGAAATTAATGTTTTGAGTGGAAAGATGGATGAACTTATGAAATTATTTGCTAATAAGAGTGTTTCTTATGATCCTAATGATATGCCCCTGTCTACTTTGATTTAGAATAATAATGAATCTATGGATGTGAATTTTGTTGGTAGGAACAATTTTGGTAACAACGCGTATAGAGGAAATTTTAATCCTAGGCCTTATCCTAGTAATCCCTCTAATAATTATGGTAATTCCTAAAACAATTCTTATGGAAATTATAATAAGATGCCCTATGATTTTGAATCTAATATTAAAGAATTTATTACTTCGCAAAAGAATTTTAATGCTATGATTGAAGAAAAAATGCTTAAGATTGATGATTTGTCTAGGAACGTTGATAGAATTTCTCTTGATGTTGATTCTTTGAAACTTAGATGTATTCCACCTAAGCATGATATCAATGAGTCTCCCAAAGCCATGAGAATTTCCATTGATTATTGCAAAGAAAGAACCGCTAGGATGCGTGCTAAGAAAAATGCCTTTATAGGAGCGTGTTCTTCTAGTTCCTATGAAAATAAAGATGAAGGTCTAAAAGTTATTGATGTGTCCCCTATTAAATCTTTGTTTTGCAATATGAATCTTGATAATGATGGGACTGAATATGATCCACCTTTACCTAGAAGGCGTTCCAAGAATTCGGAATTTGTTGATCTTGATGCTAAATTTGATAAAAGTGGGATTGAAGAAATTAAAACCCTAGATGTTGCTAAACCCACTATTATGGATTTCAAGGAATTTAACTATGAAAATTTCTCTTTGATTGATTGTATTTCCTTGTTACAATCCGTGCTAAATTCTCCTCACACTTATAGTCAAAATAAAGCGTTTACTGAACATATCGTTGATGCCTTGATGCAATCTTATGAAGAAAAACTTGAATTGGAACTTTCTATCCCTAGAAAACTTTATGATGAGTGGGAACCAACTATTAAAATTAAAATTAAAGATCATGAATGCTATGCTTTTTGTGATTTGGGTGCTAGTGTTTCCACGATTCCAAAGACTTTGTGTGATTTGTTAGGTTTCCGTGATTTTGATGATTGCTCTCTAAATTTGCACCTTGCGGATTCCACTATTAAGAAACCTATGGGAAGAATTAATGATGTTCTTATTGTTGAAAATAAGAATTATGTGCCCGTAGATTTTATTGTTCTTGACATAGATTGCAATCCTTCATGTCCTATTATTCTCGGTAGACCTTTCCTTAGAACGATTGGTGCAATTATTGATATGAAGGAAGGCAATATTAGATTCCAATTTACATTAAGGAAATCCATGGAACACTTTCCTAGAAATAAAATTAAATTACCTTATGAATCTATTGTAAGAGCCACTTATGGATTGCCTACCAAAGATGGCAATACCTAGATCTATTCTTGCTTGTTATGCCTAGCTAGGGGCGTTAAACGATAGCGCTTGTTGGGAGGCAACCCAATTTTATTTTTATTCCTTGCTTTTTGCTCCCGTTTAGTAATAAATAATTTATCTAGCCTCTGTTTTGGTTGTGTTTTTTGTGTTTAATTAGTGTTTGTGCCAAGTAGAACCATTGGGAAGACTTGGGGAAAGTCTTGTTGAACTTGCTGTAAAAAACAGAAACTTTAGCGCTCACGAGAACTGCTGTCATTTTTATTTGTAAATTGATATTTAGTGAATTATTTTTTAAGATGATTAATTTATAAATTCCTCACGTCCAGCAATTTATTTTAGAATTTTTGGGGCTCCAGATCTTGCTCTAGCTACAGATTACTACAGATTGTTCTGTTTTTGACAGATTCTGTTTTTCTTGTGTTGTTTGCTTATTTTGATGAATCTATGGCTACTAAAATAGTTTATAAACCATAGAGAAGTTGGAATACAGTAGGTATGACATCAATATAAATAAATAATGAGTTCATTACAGTACCTTGAAGTGGTCTTTTGTTTTCTTTCGCTAACGGAGCTCACGAGATTTTCTACTTTGAGTTTTGTGTTGTGAAGTTTTCAAGTTTTGGGTAAAGATTTGATGGATTATGGAACAAGGAGTGGAAAGAGCCTAAGCTTGGGGATGCCCATGGCACCCCCAAGATAATCTAAGGACACCTAAAAGCCAAATCTTGGGGATGCCCCGGAAGGCATCTCCTCTTTCGTCTACTTCTATCGGTAACTTTACTTGGAGCTATATTTTTATTCGCCACATGATATGTGTTTTGCTTGGAGCGTCTTGTATGATTTGAGTCTTTGATTTTTAGTTTACCACAATCATCCTTGCTGTACACACCTTTTGAGAGAGCCATACATGATTTGGAATTTGTTAGAATGCTCTATGTGCTTTGCTTATATCTTTTGAGTTATATAGTTTTGCTGTAGTACTTCACTTATATCTTTTAGAGCACGGTGGTGGATTTGTTTTATAGAAACTATTGATCTCTCATGCTTCACCTAAATTATTTTCAGAGTCTTAATAGCATGCTAATTTGCTTAAAATCCTAATATGCTAGGTATTCAAGATTAGTAAAATTTTCTTAAGAGTGTTTTGAATACTAAGAGAAGTTTGATGCTTGATGATTGTTTTGAGATATGGAGGTAATAATATCAAAGTCGTGCTAGTTGAGTCGTTATGAAATTGAGAAATACTTGTGTTGAAGTTTGCAAGTCCCGTAGCATGCACGTATGGTAAACGTTATGCAACAAATTTGAAACATGAGGTGTTATTTCATTGTCTTCCTTATGAGTGGCGGTCGGGGACGAGCGATGGTCTTTTCCTACCAATCTATCCCCCTAGGAGAATGCGCATAGTACCGAGGTTTTTGATGACTTGTAGATTTTTGCAATAAGTATGTGAGTTCTTTATGACTAATGTTGAGTCCATGGATTATACGCACTCTCACCCTTCCATCCTTGCTAGCCTCTTCGGTACCGTGCATTGCCCTTTCTCACATTGAGAGTTGGCGCAAACTTCGCCGGTGCATCCAAACCCCGTGATATGATACACTCTTTCACACATAAACCTCCTTATATCTTCCTCAAAACAACCACCATACCAACCTATTATGGCATTTCCATAGCCATTCTGAGATATATTGCCATGCAACTTTCCATCATTCCGTTCATCATGACACATTCATCATTGTCATATTGCTTAGCATGATCATGTAGTTGACATAGTATTTGTGGCAAAGCCACCGTTCATAATTCTTTCATACATGTCACTCTTGGTTCATTGTATATCCCGGTACACCGCTGGAGGCATTCATATAGAGTCATCTTTGTTCTAGTATCGAGTTGTAATCATTGAGTTGTAAATAAATAGAAGTGTGATGATCATCATTTTCTAGAGCATTGTCCCAAGTGAGGAATATATAAAAAAAGAGAAAGGCCATAAAAAAGAGAAAGGCCCAAATAAAAAAAATGAGAGAAAAAGAGAGAAGGGACAATGTTACTATCCTTTGCCACACTTGTGCTTCAAAGTAGCACCTTAATCTTCATGTTAGAGAGTCTCTTGTTTTGTCACTTTCATATATAAGTGGGAATTTTTCATTATAGAACTTGTCTTGTATATTCCAACAATGGGCCTCCTCAAGTGCCCTAGGTCTTCGTGGGCAAGCAAGTTGGATGCACACCCACTAGTTTCTTTTGTTGAGCTTTCATACATTTATAGCTCTAGTGCATCCATTGCATGGCAATCCCTACTCCTTGCATTAACATCAATCAGTGGGCATCTCCATAGCCCATTGATTAGCCTCGTTGATGTGAGACTTTCTCCTTTTTTGTCTTCTCCACATAACCCCCTCATTATATTCTATTCCACCCATAGTGCTATGTCCATGGCTCGCGCTCATATATTGCGTGAAAAGTTTATAGGTTTGAGATTACTAAAGTATGAAACAATTTCTTGGCTTGTCATCGGGGTTGTGCATGAGGAGAGCATTCTTGTGTGACGAAAATGAAACATGACTAAACTATATGATTTTGTAGGGATGAACTTTCTTTGGCCATGTTATTTTGAGAAGACATAATTGCTTAGTTCGTATGCTTGAAGTATTATCATTTTTATATCAATATGAACTTTTGTCTTGAATATTTCGGATCTGAATATTCATACCACAATTAAGAATAATTACATTAAAATTATGCCAAGTAGCACTCCGCATCAAAAATTCTGTTTTTATCATTTACCTACTCGAGGACGAGTAGGAATTAAGCTTGGGGATGCTTGATACGTCTCCAACGTATCTATAATTTTTGATTGCTACATGCTATATTATATATTGTTTTGGAAATTATTGGGCTTTATTATCCACTTTTATATTATTTTTGGGACTAACCTATTAACCGGAGGCCCACCCAGAATTGCTGTTTTTTCCTGTTTTAGGGTTTCGAAGAAAAGGAATATCAAACGGAGTCCAAACGGAATGAAATCTTCGGGAACGTGATTTTCTCAACGAATAAGACCCGGGAGACTTGGACCCTACGTCAAGGCACACGAGAGGAGGCCACGAGGTAGGGGGGCACGCCCACCCCCACCAGGCGCGCCCTCCACCCGCGTGGGCCCCCTGTTGCTCCATCGACGTACTCCCTCCTCCTATATATACCTACGTACCCCCAAACGATCACATACGGAGCCAAAACCCTAATTCCACAGCCGCAACTTTCTGTATCCACGAGATCCCATCTTGGGGCCTGTTCCGGAGCTACGTCGGAGGGGGCATCGATAACGGAGGGCTTCTACGTCAACACCATAGCCCCTCCGATAAATTGTGAGTAGTTTACCTCAGACCTACGGGTCCATAGTTAGTAGCTAGATGGCCTCTTCTCTTTTTTTGGATCTCAATACAATGTTCTCCCCCTCTCTTGTGGAGAACCATTCGATGTAATCTTCTTTTCGCGGTGTGTTTGTTGATACCGATGAATTGTGGGTTTATGATCAAGTCTATCTACGAATAATATTTGAATCTTCTCTGAATTCTTTTATGTATGATTGGTTATCTTTGCAAGTCTCTTTGAATTATCAGTTTGGTTTGGCCTACTAGATTGATCTTGCAATGGGAGAAGTGCTTAGCTTTGGGTTCAATCTTGCGGTGTCCTTTCCCGGTGACAGTAAGGGCAGCAAGGCACGTATCGTATTGTTGTCATTGAGGATAACAAGACGGGGTTTTCTTCATATTGCATGAGTCTATCCCTCTACATCATGTCATCTTGCTTAAGGTGTTACTCTATTTTTAACTTAATACTCTAGATGTATGCTGGATAGCGGTCGATGAGTGGAGTAATAGTAGTAGATGCAGGAAGGAGTCGGTCTACTTGTCTCGGACGTGATGCCTATATACATGATCATACCTAGATATTCTCATAACTATGCTCGATTCTGTCAATTGCTCAACAGTAATTTGTTCACCCACCGTAGAATACTTATGCTCTTGAGAGAAGCCACTAGTTAAACCTATGGCCCCCGAGTCTATCTCTATCATATTAATCTCCTACTACTTAGTTATTTCCTTTGCTATTTCCTTTGCCTTTATTTTACTTTGCATCTTTATCATAAATATACCAAAAATATTATCTTATCATATCTATCAGATCTCACTCTCATAAGTGGCCTTATAGGGATTGACAACCCCTATTTGCATTGGTTGTGAGGATTTATTTGTTTTGTGAAGGTACGAGGGACTCGCGTGTAGCCTCCTACTGGATTGATACCTTGGTTCTCAAAAACTGAGGGAAATACTTATGCTACTTTGCTGCATCATCCCTTCATCTCCGGGGAAAACCAACGCAGTGCTCAAGAGGTAGCAGCCCCCAAGTCTATAGATTATGATGAAACCTTGAATGATCTGTAGACTTATAATATAGGCTAAAGCTTTACCTTTAGATATTTCTGGAGTCCAATAACATAGAATAAACTTCACCGGTAGTCCCCAAGGGCCGGTTCACTTGACCATAAATGAGACGGTACTTTGAATTTCATAATTGTCTTGTGCCGAGCTCAACAAATATTATAGTCCGGCTTAACCTTGAGATACTTGCAGAATATCATACATTAGCCCCCATGTGCCAAGTGCTATTACTTTGTAAAGTACTTGGTACTTGAAGTATAGTAGAGTCATGAGAATTTGTTTTGGCATACATTAGCCCCCAAGTCTCATGTAGTTTTTGCAGTGCTAAGGCACTTGAGACTTGAATCTTGACTCTTGAGCTTTGACACACCTGTATATGTTTTGCAGAACGCCCTATCTGAAGTGAGTTCGCAATTGACCGACGCCAAGACCCGGCTGGCGGATCAGGAAGCAGAAATCAAGGCTGCTGACTCCAAGCTTCAATTAAGTCTTGCTGAGACGGAAAAATTAAAAACCATCTTAGTTGCCAAGAAGAAAACCTGGGCTAAAGAGAAGACGGTGCTGATATAACGCGTTGAGAAAGCTGAAACAGCTCTTGAAGAGGTTACGACGGAACTGACCGAATTAAAGAACCGGGTGTCACAGATGGTTTCCACCATTTTTGGTACGTCATCTGTACTGATCTGTTGTACCTTCTTTTGACCCGGAATATAAACTGTTAGCTGACCCTTTGTTTACAATATGTGCAGGGCCGCGAAGCAAGAATATGAGCCAAGATGATGTGAGTAAATTGAAGGCGGTCTATACCTTAGTAGAGCAGCTGTACATTGGCACACAACAGGCACTTGCCGCCATCTCTCCTGCCAATCAAGGACCCAACCAGTTTAGTGATGTCTTAAAAAGACTGCCAATCTTACCCGCCAGGTTCCAAGAAGTCAAACAATCCTGTGCCAGAGCCGGGGCTTTGACTGCCCTGAGCCGCTCCAAGGCCTGGGTGCCTGACCTAGACCCGGCGGATGTAGCCAGGGGGTACCCTACCGTGAAGGAAGACGGATCACCTTTTGAACAAGATGATTTCGTCGCTTGCTTGAGAGGAGTTGGACCTCAGGCTACGATTCTTGGAGATGAAACCAACATTGACAAGTATCAGCCGGGTTTTGATTCAGAGAATAAGAAGATGGCAACTCCCTCGTACAAGGTGACAGATCTAATCCCGCCGGCTCGTGAACATACATTTGCTCAGAAGTTGATCCGACTGACCTGATTGATGAAGAGGAAGAATTCATTGCCATGAACGGTTTTGACTGGTTAAAGCCCAACTTCCAATCCGCAGAAGGAGGTGAACTAGCGAGGGGAGAGTAAAAACCATCTTCATGGGCTCTTTTTTGAACTTTGTAATAGATTTAGTTTAAAACAACCATATACTTTGCTTATGCCATCGTGCATAAGACGCCGTGTGTGACTCTGAGCTTCTTGATGTCAATATATGCATCACATTTATGGTTATTTCTATAATATTTCAGTTCTGTTCCTGTAAAAAAGGAAGACAACTGGCTTGGCTGTTTAGCATTGAATAGGTCAGAACAACAGGTATATAACCAATGGTTTATCATAGTAAAAGAAACAGAAGTAGACGCGAAAATAAACAAAGCTGAAACAACTTTTGATTAATGCAGAAAACAACCGTTCATGATTATCAGTCATATCTATATTTTTTACCTTTGGATTGCCGGTTTATATGACCCGGGTGATGAGGTTGATAATGCAGTCCTCTGGAGAAGTCCGTGCTTCTGAACACGTGACAATTATCATGCCTTGGTGGTTTATTGTCAAAAATAATCAAGCCGGAAAAAGACTATGCTGATTGTTAAAGTTGATACAATCAATAACTAGTAAGACAAAATAAAAAGCGATAAACAATATAAATAACCTTGTAACTAAAGGTTGGGGGTTTCTGATTCGAATACGATCAGTAAGCCGGACCAAAGGGGTTAAGCTAAGATTCGAATACGATCATATAGCCCCATTGGCTTTGGCATTGCGCCGATCAAAAGGGTACCGACAACTATGTTCTCTTTGGTTCGAACACGACCCATGTTTGAACAGGAAGCCCCCAAATGACCTTGAGAGGTCTTTAACGACCCTGATTCGAATACGATCCAAGTCGGACTCAAAAGGGGTTAAGCTATGATTCAGATACGATCAAGAAGCCCCCCTGGTCAGTTTAGCTTTGAGCCGATCAAGAGGGTTACGGCAGCTATGTTCTCTTTGGTTCAAATACGACCTATGTTTGAACAGGAAGCCCCCAAATGACCTTGAGATTTACAGATAGGTACGAATACGATCATAAGCCGGACCAAAAAAAGTTAGACTTGATTCAGATATGATCAGCTCCTTAATAGTCTTTTGCAATAGTAATGGTTGAGAAACGATATGTAATCTTTGTAAAGGAAAAGGACAGAGGTCCTGCTTTATTACTTATCATATTATATACAATGTCAAAGTATGTACATGAGGAGAGTCGGTGGCTCAGGTGTAGCATGGCCGAAGTTGAGCAATGTTCCACGGCCCGCGGGTCTCCTCCTCCGACTTATATGAGTCTTTGTGCTCTCGAACCTCAATGAGGTAATATGACCCATTGTTTAAGCTCTTGCTGACCACAAAGGGTCCTTCCCAAGGCGGGGATAACTTGTGTGCATCTGATAGGTACTGGATGAGCTGGAGCACCAGGTCACCTTCCTGAAAGGTCCTGGACTTAACTCGGCGGCTGTGATAACGGCGTAAATCTTGCGGATAGATTGCTGACCGAGCTGCTGCCAAATCTCTCTCTTCATCTAATAAGTCAAGTGCATCCTGACGGGCTTGTTCGTTATTAGCTTCAATGTAAGCCGCCACGCGAGGCAAGTCATGACGTATGTCACTAGGCAGGACTGCTTCTGCTCCATAAACCATAAAGAAGGGTGTATAACCTGTAGACCTGTTAGGAGTGGTGTTAATACTCCACAATACCGAGGGCAACTCCTCGACCCAACAACCCGGCATC
Source organism: Triticum aestivum (assembly GCF_018294505.1). Taxonomy (NCBI): domain Eukaryota; kingdom Viridiplantae; phylum Streptophyta; class Magnoliopsida; order Poales; family Poaceae; genus Triticum; species Triticum aestivum. The sequence goes on from NC_057797.1 coordinate 619,707,018, forward strand.
CAAAGTAAAGGAACCATAAACCGGGGCTTGAGACCTTTTAAGATTTCCTGATTTGCTCTCTCAGCCTGACCATTGGATTGAGGGTGAGCTACAGAAGATACATCAAGCCGGATATGCTCACGTTGACAAAACTCCTCCATAGCCCCTTTGACAAATTAGTGCCATTGTCAGTGATAATACTATGTGGAAAACGAAAGCGAAAGATCACCTTTTTCATGAACTGAACCGCCGTGGCTGCATCACACTTACTCACCGGCTCTGCCTCAACCCATTTTTTGAATTTGTCGACCGCCACTAAAAGATGTGTCTTTTGATCTTTGGACCTTTTGAAAGGTCCAACCATGTCAAGTCCCCAGACTACAAATGGCCAAGTGATTGGAATCATCCGCAACTCTTGAGCCGGCACATGCGCTCGTCGTGCAAATTTCTGACATCCATCAGACCTACTGACCGGATCTTCTGCATCAGTGTGAGCCGTCAACCAGTAAGAACCATGATGAAAAGCCTTGGCCACAAGAGACTTTGACCCGACGTGATGACCACAATCCCCTTCATGGATCTCACGAAGTATTTCTTGGCCTTCTTCGGGAGAAACACACCGCTGAAACACTCCAGAAACGCTGCGATGGTATAACTCTTCGTCAGAAATCATCATTGATTTAGACCGCCGGGTTATCTGTCGGGCCAGAGTCTCATCCTCTGGCAATTCTCCCCGGGTCATGTAAACCAAAAACGGTACTGTGCAATCTGGGATAACGTGAAGAGCCGCCACCAACTGTGCCTCTGGGTCAGGAATAGCTAGATCTTCCTCTGTAGGTGACTTAACAGACGGGTTATACAAAATATCCAAGAAGGTGTTAGGTGGCACCGGCTTGCGCTAAGACCCTAACCGGCTTAGAGCATCTGCCGCTTTGTTCTTCCTACGGTCAATGTGTTCCACCTGATAACCTTTAAAATGTCCTACAACAGCATGGACTTCACGACGATAAGCCGCCATGATAGGGTCCTTGGAGTCCCACTTGCCTGACACCTGTTGAGCCACCAAATCTGAATCACCAAGATACCGGACCCAGGTCAGGCTCATCTCTTTGGCTATTCGAAGACTATGGAGCAAGGCTTCATATTCTGCTGCATTGTTAGTACAAGGAAACATCAATCGCAACACATAACAAAATTTGTCACCTCGAGGGGAAGTTAGCACAACTCCATCCCCCGAGCCCTCCAACTGTCTGGACCCATCAAAGTGAATTGTCCAGTATGTGTTATCCGGTTTCTCCTCAGGCATCTACATCTCTGTCCAATCATTAATAAAGTCAACCAGTGCTTGGGACTTGATTGCAGTATGTGGTACATACTTCAATCCATGAGATCCAAGTTCGATGGCCCACTTGGCGACTCGTCCAGTAGCTTCTTTATTTTGAATGATGTCTCCCAAGGGAGCAGAGCTAACCACGGTGATTGGGTGACCCTGAAAGTAATGTTTGAGCTTCCGGCTTGCCACAAACACCCCATACAGAAGCTTCTGCCAATGTGGATATCTTTGTTTAGATTCAATCAGCACCTCACTGATGTAATAAACCGGCCGTTGAACCGGATGTTCCTTGACAACCTCCTTGCGCTCCACCAAAATCGACACACTAACAGCTCGTGATTTAGCTGCTATGTATAACAGCAGCGGTTCTTTCTCAACTGGAGAAGCAAGAACTGGCGGCTCAGCAAGTTGTTTCTTCAGATCCTCAAAGGCAGAATTTGCGGCATCGCTCCAAACGAAATCATCTGTCTTCTTCATCATCTGATATAAAGGCATCACCTTCTCCCCTAGCCGGCTTATGAACTGGCTCAAAGCAGCAACGCGACTCGCCAGTCGTTGAACGTCATTGATACACACCGGTTTAGCCAGGGAGGTGATTGCCTTAATTTTCTCTGGGTTAGCTTCAATACCTCTGTTAGACACCAAAAAACCCAAGAGCTTACCGGCTGGGACTCCGAAGGCACACTTGGCCGGGTTAAGCATCATCTTGTAGACCCGGAGGTTATCAAAGGTCTCCTTCATATCTGTTATCAAGGTCTCCTCCTTTCTAGATTTTACCACTATATCATCCACATAAGCATGAACATTATGCCCAATCTGACTGTGAAGGAAACTCTGCACACACCATTGATAAGTTGTCTGGGCACTTTTAAGCCCAAAGGGCATAGACACATAGCAGAAGGCTCCAAACGGAGTGATGAAAGTTGTTTTCTCCTGGTCCTTAACTGCCATTTTGATCTGATGATAACCTGAGTAAGCATCCAAAAACTCAAATGCTCACAACCTGCCGTAGCATCAATGATCTGATCAATACGAGGGAGAGCAAAAGGATCAGTCGGACAAGCCTTGTTCAAATCAGTGTAATCTATACACATACGCCAAGTGCCATTCTTCTTGAGAACAAGCACCGGGTTAGCCAACCACTCTGGGTGAAAAACTTCAACAATAAACCCAACCGCTAAGAGCCGGGCCACCTCTTGTCCAATGGCCTTGCGCCTTTCCTCATTGAACCGTCTCGACAAGGTTGGTGTGGACCTCGCGCGCTGAGCCGTCTCGACGAGGTTGGTGTGGACGTCCGGCTCAGGGCCTGATTCGCCAACCAGCCGATGAAGACATGAATTCCGTCGAAGGGGACCCGGTACCCATACTCAATTGAGCCGGCCTCAGGGACCCAGCCTTCGTCGTCGATGTAGAGATTGCCAGGATGACTCTTGGTCATCCGGCCCACAGCGTATCCCTTGAGCCCTTCGAAGTTGCCCTTCAAGAACTCAAATCCACCGTGCACTGGCCCATGGTGGGCACCAACTTTCGTGGTATTGTCACGGTAGATGTCATAGTAGAAGGACTTAGTTGTACGGCCATCGCAACTAGGAAGCTTAAAGGGGTTAATCGGGACAAAGGACACAAGAGGTTTTATACTAGTTCAGCCCCTTAAGATGAAGGTAAAAGCCTACGTCTAGTTGTGTTGGTATTGCTTGGGTTTCGATCACCAAGAGGCTAGTTTGCTGGCTTGGTTATCGATCTCTTGTTTCTTGCCCTAAGCCGCCACCGCGTCGTCCCCTTATATACACGGTTTGACGCCTTGCGGCCTACAGAGTCCCGGCCGGCTCTTGAAGCGTGTCTGGCTCGGTGACTTCTTTTGCATGCCTTTCCTTACAAGTCTTTCCTTACATATGGTGGTTTACAATATTGGGCCTTAAGCCGCCTCTGGGCTTAGGCCTTCTACAAGCCTTAATAAACTATTGCCTTGACTGTTTTCTGGGCTTCCTTTGTGACCCGTCATTGGGACTGACCTGGTCCCTCCTGGGCGGGTCATAACTGAGAGCTACATCCCCAACATATATATATATATAGCAGTTGAACACGCAAGAAAACATTGTCCACAAGCCGAGCGCGATAACGGACGCGAGCATAGCGTGCCGTGGCGCCTAACGGCGAGCACAGCGCGCTGCGGCGCCTAACGGCGAGCAGAGCTTGCCGAGGGATGCGAGCAGAGGCCGTTACAGTGATACGTGGCAAATAAGAAGAACTGTGCGAGCGATGTCGGAGACATCAAGCACGAATCAGATTAGAGTTGTGTGTGCGATATGTGGCAAACATTTGATGCATCCTAGCTGTTTGTGATGGAATAAGCCGTGTGTGTTGCAGGCAAACACTTGCTGGTATATGATACTTCTCCAACGTATCTATAATTTTTGATTATTCCATGCTATTATATTGTCAATCTTGGATGTTTTATAATCATTGTATATCTTTTTTTGGTACTAACCCGTTGACATAGTGCCAAGTGCCAGTTGTTGTTTTCTGCATCTTTTTTACATCGCAGGAAATCAATACCAAACGGAGTACAAACGCATCGAGACTTTTTGGAGATTTTTTTGGACCAGAAGACAACCAATGGGTCAAAGAAGCACCTTGGGGTGCTCCGATGGGAGCACAACCCACCAGGGCGCGCCAGGAGGCCCAGGCGCGCCCTGGTGGGTTGTGCCTGCCACGGGTGCCCCCTGAACCGCCTCTTTGCTCTATAAATACCCCAATATTCTAAAAACCCTAGGGGAGTCGACGAAAATCAATTCCAGCCGCCGTAGAGTCCAGAAGCACCAGATCTAATCTAGACACCATCACGAAGGGGATCACCAGTTCCATTGGTGCCTCTCCGATGATGTGCGAGTAGTTCTTTGTAGACCTTTAGCTCCATAGTTAGTAGCTAGATGTCTTCCTCTCTCTCGTTTGATTCTCAATACAATGGTCTCTTGGAGATCCATATGATGTAACTCTTTTTGTGGTGTGTTTGTTGGGATCGAATGAACTTTTAGTTTATGATCAGATCTATCTCTTTTTATCCATGAAAGATATTGATTTTCTTTGATCTCTTATATGCGTGATTGCTTATAGCCTCGTATTTCTTATCCGATATTTGGGTTTTGTTTGGCCAAATTGATCTATTTATCTTGCAATGGGAAGAGGTGCTTTCTAGTGGGTTCGATCTTACGTGCTTGATCCCGATGACAGAAGGGGAACCGACACGTATGTATCGTTGCTACTAAGGATAAAACGATGGGGTATATCTCTACATAGATAGATCTTGTCTACATCATGTCATCGTTCTTACTGCATTACTCCGTTTCCCCATGAACTTAATACACTAGATGCATGCTGGACAGCGGTCGATGTGTGGAGTAATAGTAGTAGATGCAGGCAGGAGTCGGTCTACTAATCTTGAACGTGATGCGTATATAATGATCATTGCCTGGTTATCGTCATGATTATTCGAAGTTCTATCAATTGCCCAACATTAATTTTTTTACGCATAGTTTGCTTTTTTTCTCGAGAGAAGCCACTAGTGAAACCTACGACCCTGGGTCTCTTCTTTAATATATTTGCCTTTGCGATCTATTTTCCTTTGCTTTTATTTCCAGATCTGTTAAACCAAAAATACAAAAATACCTTGCTGCAATTTATTCTTATTTATTTATCTCACATTTGATCTATTAATCCACTACAATTTATTCACGTCCGCTTTACCAGTTTCTGGCACCGTTACCCAAAAGGGATTAACAACCCCTTTAATACGTCGGGTTGTGAGTAGTTGTTATTTGTGTGGAGGCGGCACTTAAGTGTTGTTGCTTGGTTCTCCTATTGGTTCGATAACCTTGCTCTCATCACTGAGGGAAATACCTACCGTCGCTGTGCTGCATCATCCCTTCCTCTTCGGGGAAATACCGGCATAGCTTCAAGTCGCACCAAAAGGAATTTCTAACGCCGTTGCCGGGGAGGATCTTCAACATATACCAGGTTCCTAATCACAAATCCCATCTCCTCGCAATTTACATTATTTGCCATTTGCCTCTCGTTTTCCTCTCCCCCACTTCACAAAAAATTTCCATTTTATTCGCCCTCTTTTTTGTCTACCGTTTTTTCGTCAGATCTATCCTTTGCTTGCAATCATGAGTGATATCGGTATGGCACCAACATATGATGGCCTAACTCCTAAGATTGGACGTGCGGACAATCTGGATGCCAAAACTTTTATCTTGGGGCAAGGGAATGTTATGGGAAAAGAACGTATCCAAGAATTTTTCAATTGTGTTGGGAATTTAAGCCTTGATGATGCTCCTATACTTAAGACTACTAGATCCTATGCGAACTCTATTTCAACGCTAGTTCTAAAACTTGAAAGAAAATATATCCATACTCATCCTACTTTGCAAAGATTATTTTTTGAGCTTCGAGTCATAAAGAACCCTAAAGCTAAAATGTTGGCCACTCTCGTTCTTATGAACGAATTTGACTACATAATACGGGAAGCTAGGGAAATCTTTGATTTTTATGGTATCAACCGTGAAAACCCATGATAGATGAAATTACTTACAATAGCGATTATGCTTTAAGACATTTGCTTGGGGATAATAAAATCTTTGATGAAAATCTTAAAAAAGAAGTCCCTATCTTAGATATAATCCAACAAGTTTTCAATAATGTTAATCAACGCTACTCTTGGATTGTTGCCGGAAATCAACGTGGTTATGATAATGGGCAACTTAATAGTGCTAAAGTTTCTATGGATAATATGTTTTATGTTGTTTTTACAAAACCCCATGAGTAAAACACCTCTAAGGGAATTAGAAAGAAGGATGACAAAACTTAGATCCTTCATTTATGCCTAGCTAAGGGCATAAAACTATAGCGCTCGTTGGGAGGCAACCCAATGATTAAAATTTATTTTTGCTTTTTTGCTTTCTATTCTTGAGTGTTAGTATAATTATGCTACTTTTATGATTGTGTTTTTTGTGTTTTAATTAGTGTTTGTGCCAAGTAAATCCTTTAGAATCTTCTTGGGTGATAGTTGTTTGATCTTGCTAAAAAATAGGAACTTTTGCTCTAGCGAAAACAATTCTTATTTTTAACCAGAGCATGATAAAATACCAATTATTTTTGCAGAATATTAATATACAAATTTCCCAGGTCTTCCTAATTTTTCAGAGTTTTTGGATTTCTAGAAGTATTCGAAATTTTCAGATTGCTACAGACTGTTTTGTTTTTGACACATTCTGTTTTCTTTGCGTTGTGTGCTTGTTTTGATGGCTCTATGGTGTTCTTTGATGAGTTTTTGCCATAGAAAAGTTGGAATACAGTAGATATAATGCAAGAACAAAATATGAATTTGTTTTCTTCAATACTTATTGTAGTGATTTGGTTTCTTATACTAACGGATCTCACGAAGGTTTTGTTGGTGTTTTCTGTGATTGAAGTTTTCAAGTTTTGCGTTATCTTACGATGGATGAAGGAATAAGGAGTGAGAAGAGCCTAAGCTTGGGTATGCCTCGGCATCCCAAGCTATTATCGAAAAGAGAGCAAGCAACTAAGGTTGGGGATGCCCCGGCATCCCAAGCTATTATCCAAAAGAGAGCAAGCAACTATGGTTGGGGATGCCCCGAGTGGCATCCCCTCTTTCTTCTAACGACCATCAGTATTTTACTCAAAACTATAATTTTATTCATCACATACTATGTGTTTTGCTTGGAGCGTCTTGTATGATATGAGTCTTTTTCTTGTTTTATTTTGTGTTTTAAGTCTTGATCCCTTGCTAGACAGACCTATTCGAGAGAGCCAAAATTATGCCATGACTTGCTAGAATTTCTCTCTATGCTTCACTTAAATTTTTATGAGCTATGGATTTGCTCTAGTGCTTCACTTATATCTTTTTGAGCACGGTGTGCTTTAGTATTTTTGAAGAAATGCTCTCTTTCTTCACTTAGATTTATTTGAGAGTTAGTAAAATTTTCAAGAAATTCTCTCTTGCTTCATTTAAATTAATTTGAGAGAAAGAAATTTTATGCTCACGATCTTGACCTATATTTGTTTGAGCTTATCAAAAGCAGCATATGAAACTTAGTTCCAAAGTGATAGATATCCAAGAAGGATATAATAAAAACTTTCATGAAGATCACTGGACAAAATAAACTTGACTCTTAGTAATAGTTTCGAGATATGATGATGTGATACGTGAGTCATCTTGATGAGTAATTATGCTTTAGTAAGAATATGGGTGTTAAGGTTTGTGATTCCCTATGCAAGCACGAAAGTCAATAGTTATGCAATGAAATTATATCCTACTTGTGGTGCATTATTCGGTGTTAATTATGCTTAATGCTCGCTTATGAGATTATTCATTTCTTGGTTGGTCGCTTCTCAATATTTTGCTAGCCTTCATTTTGCACTAAGTATGATCACTACTTGTGCATCCAAAAACCTTTAAACCAGTTTTGCCATATGAGTCCACTATACCTACCTATATGCGGCATCCTTTTGCCGTTCTAAGCAAATTTGTATGTGCCATCTCTAATATTCAAAATAAATTTCTCTTTTGTGTGCTCGTACCGCTAACAAGGCGGTGAGGGGTGGCTAATATTTCTCACGATGAGTGTTTCTTCACTTGTCATTGCACGAGAACAAGGCAAAGGTATAAGGGATGCCCAGTCCCGAAATGAAAAATGAATTTACTTTATGTTGTCAAATAATAAATTTCTTGGAAAGTGTTGGTATGGAAGGCACCCGTGGATACAGTTAGCCATGGAAAGTGAAAGTACGGTGGAAAAAGGAATAAACTTTAATTTCTATTTGGGAACCGCCTATGATATATCTAGCATGAAAAGTGTTGGGAACTCTAAGTCCTTTTCGTTGGTGGGAAAAGTATGCCTCTCAAAATGTTTTTATCTCTCAATTTTCGCTTTGAGCTTTGGCACCTCTACAAATCCCTACCTCCCTCCGCGAAGGGCCTTTATTTTACTTTATGCATTTTTTATTTTGAATTTGAGTCTCCATCTTCTCTTATAAAGTACCAACTAGGAGGCACTATGATCATACTTGAGCATTGGGTGTAGTTAATATGCGAGTGTGTTTCATGAATGGATCAATGATTGAGCATAATGGGCTAGGGATAGCTTATTTTAGCGTTGATATTTTGGAAGACATGGTTGCTTGTTAGCATGGTTCAGTATTTAAATTATCATGTCAAAACTAGACTATTGCTTTGAAAAAATATAAAAGTCCAAATGTCCATGCTATAAAGAAAAGAATATGAGATGACACGTTAGGCAGCATTCCACATCAAAAAATTTGTTTTTATCATTTACCTACTTGAGGACGAGCAGGAATTAAGCTTGGGGATGATGATATGTCTCCAACGTATCTATAATTTTTGATTGTTCAATGATGTTATATTATCAATCTTGGACGTTTTATAATCATTTTATAGTCATTTTATATCATTCTTTGGTACTAACCTATTGACATAGTGCCAAGTGCGAGCTGCTATTTTCTGCAAGTTTTTTGCACCGCAGGAAATCAATACCAAACGGAGTCCAAACACAACAAAACTTTGTGGAGATTTTTTTGGACCGGAAGACAACCAATGGGCCGAAGAAGCACCTGGGGGTGCTCCGAGGGGAGCACAACCCACCGGGGCACGCCAGGAGGCCCAGGCATGCCCTGGTGGGTTGTGCACACCTCGGGTGCCCCCTGAACCGCCTCTTTGCTCTATAAATACCCCAATATTCCATAAACCCTAGGGGAGTTGACGAAAATCAATTCCAGCCGCCGCAGAGTCCATAACCACCAGATCCAATCTAGACACCATCATGGAGGGGTTCACCACTTCCATTGGTGCCTCTCCGATGATGCCTGAGTAGTTATTTGTAGACCTTCGGGTCCATAGTTACTAGCTAGATGGCTTCCTCGCTCTCGTTTGATTCTCAATACAATGGTCTCTTGGAGATCCATATGCTGTAACTCTTTTTGCGGTGTGTTTGTTGGGATCGGATGAACTTTCAGTTTATGATCAGATCTATTTCTTTTGATCCATGAAAGTTTTTTGAGTTTCTTTGATCTTTTAATATGCATGATCGCTTATACCCTCGTATTTCTTCTCTGATATTTGTGTTTTGTTTATCCAACTTGATGTATTTATCTTGCAATGGGAGGAGGTGCTTTGTAGTGGGTTCTATCTTACGGTGCCTGATCCCAGTGACAGAAGGGGAACCAACATGTATGTATCATTTCTACTAAGGATAATACGATGGGGTATATCTCTACATACATAGATCTTGTCTACATCATGTCATCATTCTTATTGCTTTACTTTGTTTCCCCATGAATTTAATACACTAGATACATGCTGGATAGCGGTCGATGTGTGGCGTAATAGTAGTAGATGCAGGTAGGAGTCGGTCTACTAATTTTGGATGTGATGCCTATATAATGATCATTTCCCGGATATCGTCATGATTATTTGAAGTTCTATCAATTGCCCAACAGTAATTTTTTTACCCACCATTTGCTATTTTTCTCGAGAGAAGCCACTAGTGAAACATACGGCCCCCGGGTCTCTTCTTTAATATATTTGCCTTTGCGATCTATTTTCCTTTGCTTTTATTTCCAGATCTATTAAACCAAAAGTACAAAAATACCTTGCTCCAATTTATTCTTATTTATTTTGTTGGGCATTCGATCTATCAATCTACTACAATTTATTCACGTCCTGTCGTGGAAACGTCACGGCAGATGTCCTAGTCTATGGACTTAGTCGTGAGGCCAACACATCTATGTGGTAGCTTAAAGGGGTTGATTGGAATCGAGAGACGCAACACACAAGACAAGGATTTAGACAGCTTTGGGCCCCGAGAAACATCATCCGTTAACAACCCTACATGCTGTTTGTGGCTAGGTCTCATTATCATCATGAGGGAGTCGCTGTAACTCCGGCTCTCCTAGTTGTGTCTAGACTTAATGATTATTCAACTCCCCCCTCTTGGGGTGCCCTGCCCCTCCTTATATATGTTGAAGGGGCGGATTACATGTAGAGTCCAACTCGGACTTAAGACTTAACTATTCTATCTTCTCTCCATGGGCTTCTTAATGTTTTGGGCTTCTTAACTGTTGACTTACAATCTGGCTTACCATATGGCTTAACTGTCCGGCTTAACTATCTGTCTTAACTGTCTGACTTAACTGTCTGCTTAACTATCTGGCCAATATGGCTGTGTCTGCTAGGTTACATGACTGTGTCTGCAATGCTTAACTGTTCCCGCCGGCTTATAGTCTGTCGGGTCACCAATGAAATATCAAGTCCCAGCCGGGTCATATCTCCGGCCGGGTCATACCGCGGGGTATATCCCCGACATTAGCCCCCAGTTTAATTTGGATTTATCCATGTTAGACTGATCCTGTAAACAAAACACAATAACAATTTTAACAGGTTATACTCCGGGTTAAACATTATTTTAAGCCATCACATGAATATCCTTAAATCCTTGTCATTTCCTTCTTCTAGAGAATCCGGGTCAATAAACCAACTTTATAATCAATTTGCTGACATTGGTTTCTCACAGAGAAAGACTCTGAATAATAATTCATTTGACTCAGCTCCCAATGCTTAAAAATATTGGTCTTTGAAATACTCATGTGACCTTCATCCGGCTTAAACATGAAAACTTGTCGGCTTATAAATAGATAATGCTGAGTTGTAATTGTTGCAGACACCCGGATAATCTGGTTTACTCAAAACTAAGAATTTGAAGATTTTTCTCCCTTATATCCATATTACCTGTAGGCCCCAAGTCTTGAGCAGAAACAAAGTGGTGACTTAAGACTTGCTTCAACATAAATATTGCCACTTTGAAGAAATCCATGCTGTTCATCTCAGTCACTAGTAAAGACTGAATACTCCATATACGTAGCCCCCAAGTGCCGCTTTGTCATGCTTGCAGCAACCTGCAACTTGTAATTGCCTTATACTCATAAAAACTTCAACCAGTGTAGCCCCCAAGGGCCGGGTCATTATGTAATAATGAGCAGGGACTTTATAAATATGATCATATAGGCTTGAACAACAACGTGTAGCCCCCAAGGGCCGGCTCACTAAGATAATATTGAGCTGGGACTTTATATATACTTCTTGGAAAAGAACATCATATGATGTAACCCCCACCATGGGGCTTGAACCCACATCCACAAGGTTAAGAGCTTTGTGCTTTATCCATTGAGCAGTGGACCCTTCAATATAATGGAATAACATTTGTGTACCTTGAATTGTTTACGGGAGCAATTGGTAGCCCCCAAGGACTGGCTCATTACAATGTGATGAGTCGGGTCTTCAATAAGGACAGTTAAAATGACTTTGCATTAGCCCGCAAGTGGCATGGTGCATGCTGGCAGTGACATGGGACTTGCATATTTGATGTAATCTCAATTTGAATAATGTGGCCCCCAAGTGTCGGGTTGTAAGCCTGCAGCGACTCGGGACTATTCCTTCCATTGTAGAATAAATTATATCCATTGATAAAATAATATCCATTGCACTGAAGCGACTTTGAAAACCTCAATCGTAATATTGGTTATTGATAACCCTAATAAAAATCCAGCAATGCTGGCTATTAAAGATTTGAATAATATAACCCGGTTTGAAAAACCGGTTCCTGTAATATTGAATCATACTGCCGGTTTAGGATACCTGTGCAGTAAGGGTGATAACCCAATCTTTAGAAGCCAAAAACTTTCAAATGTTTATGATTGTCATATATGGCGACTTATCATCCAAAGTGAAGACGGGTTAATCGAAATCATATATATGCTTCAGATATGAACAAAAAGTCTCAAGACAAAACCAATAGACTGTTTTCAAAAAACTTAAGCAAAAAAGAAAGAAGAATTTGAGGCTTCTGATTCGAATACGATCAGTAAACCGGACCAAAGGGGTTATGCTAGGATTCGAATACGATCATGTAGCCCCCAGTGACTTTGGCGTTGCGCCGATCAAGAGGGTACCAACATCTATGTTCTCTTTGGTTCGAATACGACCTATGTTTGAATAGGAAGCCCCCAAATGACCTTGAGAGGTTTTTAACAACCCTGATTCGAATACGATCCAAGTCGGACCCAAAAGGGGTTAAGCTATGATTTGAATACGATCAAGAAGCCCCCTAGTGACTTTGGCATTGTGCCGATCAAGAGGGTACCGACATCTATGTTCTCTTTGGTTCGAATACAACCTATGTTTGAACAGGAAGCCCCCAAATGACCTGTAACTATGGCTATGAGCCGGATCAAAGGGTAATCATAGCTTAGCTCAATAAGCCGGAAGCCCCCAAGTGATATATTTCTGAGCTGTGCTCGCCGGGTGCCTATGTTTGAGTTGTGTTGTGCGACAAACTCTCGTTGGTCCCTGTAATTTTTTTTCTGAAAACTCAAACTTGAACTGGATTGCAGACCGAAAGCATCATTGTGAGCCAGAATATTTTTGACAGCCTTTTAAATTTTCATCAACATAGCAGTAGCCTCCGGGGCCGAGTCATGTCATCGTAGCCCCCGAGTCTTAAGACTACTCGAGGAGTTGGCTTGAGACTCTCCATGCTTGACCATTATGTAACTAGTGGATTGCTGGAATATGTTGAATCTGGGTGGGTTATAATTGACCCTGTCCATTGACCAATCCGGTGTAGGTAAGGGCCATACCTTGATGGTCTCCTTTGTAATAGTGAATTCTGCATAAGGATTTGCGCAAACGAGAGTAATTGTTCTCGAAGAATAAAAAATAATATGTATTAATAAAATAGACTTAGATATATATCACCTTGTTTGCGGCCTTCAGACATAGCGTCCGGGATGAATAGCTAGCGCGTCACCACGGCCGGGAAGGACCCAAATCCATGGCAGCCCTTATAGCTCTAATGACCCGCTTCTGCGCGGGAGAAGACAACTGGCTTGCTCATAAAAGAAATGACGCCAGCGGCCCGGGCACTTCCGAAATCCGAGATGGCAACGACAAGCCACGACGAACCGAACACAACAGTCGCAATAACATCCGCGACACAACGGTGAATGCCGGATTTCACAATCCGAAGCCCGATCAACGAAAGAAGCCACTAAAGGCAAACCAGGATGGACCATCCACCCTTGACAGGATACTGGACCGACCTTGTCAGATTCAAGGTCACCCTGATATGCCAGCTAATCATACCAACTGAAATGGTTGGGTCTTCAAGCAGGCATGCAAGCTTAAAACTAATCACAAGGGGAGGAGGCCACCAGGCGATAAAGACAATGGATCGGCTCGCCAGCAGAACGCCAGGGGCCAGAAACAGTTTCCCTCCGATGTTCAACCACTCCGAGAACGTGAATAGCAGTTCGTCTTCCGCCACCCACGTACTGTACTGGCAAAATTTGCACCACGCGCACATCACTATGCGCTCAAGATACCATGGGCATCGGCGGAAGCACAATACGGACAACCCTGCAAGCATTCCCGTAACGTTTTCTATCTGCTTACTTTATTTTTTCTGTATCATCCCTAAAGAACAGGTGACCAGCTGGACAGCATCTACAACGGACTCTATCGGAGTTCGGATCCGTATGCACACCTAAGGGGCTACGTCCGTTAAGGATTCCCCTCCCCGAGGATGGGCGACACAGACATGCAACAGGAGGTCCAAAATAACTTGTTGTGGACCATACTCTTTATTCCGAGCCTGTAATATGCCCTTTTCCCTCTGATCCCAACCCCGAGCATGTCAAATAGCCGGGTTCACGATTTCTTATTTTTTCTTCTTTTTATTATTATTATTATATACATATACATAAATTTATCATTGGCACATCGCTCCGTTCTTAGTAAGTCTCATCCGAACTGATCTTTCATACTCTTTCAACAATAAGTATGGCCTTAATGGCTGCTCTGCAGATACACCTCGGCATACCCTGCCAGGGGCTCGGAATGGGAACAAATGAGGTGCCAGTAAAACTCCGAACAACTCTATAGCGTACTTCAGCATCGCAAGTTTGGCCTTATATGCATCAGCTCCGAATCATTGCCTTGGGTCAATAGTTGGGTTGCCCGGCTCCTGTGTTTGCTACCCTACGTTCCGCTCTATCGGCTAGGGTAGTAAAGGGAGAACTATTGCGATTGTGCCCTGGCCTAGACCGGATGAGAACCTCAGTAGAGAAAGCCGAAAACTGACTGTCATGATGCGGCGAGAGCTGGTCAACCACTTGACGACTTATTGGAATCCTTAGTGATTCTCCGTGTAACACGAAGGATCTTTTTCAGATCAGATATGCAAAGCACCACATGCCGCATACACACCAGGGGCTATGTCGTAGCCTCACCATAAAACTCCGATGGTTAAGTGAAAGTGTTAACGCCTTATAGTCTGATTGCCTAGTTCGCCGCATTGTCAACTCCTTCCTGGACCAAGACGTTGGATAAAGAGTGATCAAATGCTTTTCCGAACACCCCCGTACTTCCTACGAGGGGGCTAAAGCGGACGACTTGAAAACTTTCAGATTATATTAGAACAACCGCATAGGAGGAATTCAAGCTTTCGAGCAAAACATAAATAGATTAACCATAAAGTTGTATTTTACAATCATCATACACCTCACTCGAACATTATGTTTTTTCAGCATTGACCCTCTATCAAGCGAGCGGCCTCTAGGACGTCTTGAAAATAGCTCTCCGGTTCCGGACGGTCCCTGCCTCCAGGCGGAGCCTTCGTGGAAATGTCGATGGCCCTCATATTTCCCCAGAACGTCTTGACTTGGGCAAGGATCATCCGTGCACCTTCAATGCACGCCGATCGCTTTGCAACATCGATTCGCGACACCACATCGACAAGCTTCTGCACCAAACCGAAATAGCTACTCGGCACAGGCTTAGTTGGCCATAGCCGGATTATAACATCCTTCAAGGCAGCGCCAGACACCCTATGAAGTTCGGCCCATTGGGACATCTGTTCGTTGAGCAGCAGCTGGCGCTTCGATGCACCGAACTGTGACCAAAAAAGCTTCTCCGTTGCATATCCAGCTCGCGCTTGGTAATACCGCGCTCCATCGGAAGAACTCTTCGGCAAGTCCAAATACTCGTCCGAAGAACTCCACACTTGGTTCAGCTGAGCATAGTCCGGGTCGCCGAACTTAGTTTGCAGCAGAAAAGGCTTTCCAGCCATTATCTCTTTCGCCTGTCAAATCTCCTCACGGAGTGCTCTGGACTTTGATCGTGCTTCTCTTGCCTCCTGTCGGGCCTTGTCCAGTTCAGCCGTTAAGGCTTCATTCTCCTTCTCAAGAAATTCGCAGCAGCCAGTAGCATTCTCCAAAGTGAGTGTCATCATGGATACCTTCTCCTCGCCCTGGCATCGCGCAGCTTGTTCGGCCTTCAGTTCAACCGATGCCTCTTCAGCAGCAGCATCACTAAGCCGGACCCGTTCCTTGGCCCGGACTAGCTTCACTCAAAGAGCCTCCACGGCAGCAACACCATCTGCATTTTATGCACATTTAAATAAAAAAGCACTTTCCCGCGTCAAGCACACTGGTGTAAAGAATGCTCGAAATACATACCGTGCGAGTCGTCAAGACGCCTGTTGATCAATGCAATGTCATCCTCCGCAATATCCAGCTTTTGCTGTAGTTCGGCCACTTTCGTATTACGGGCAGCCATAGGAGGGGAAGCGGCCTGTATTTCAAATTAAACCAAGGTTAATACCTAAGCATATCTCTTTGATCCTTCGATTGCTTCCTTTGGAAGACAATCTGAGTCTCAGGGGCTACTGCATATACGATAGGTGCATTTTGTCAATAAAATTCAATTGACAAAACTACATCACAAACCTCAAAACCCCTCAGAAGGCTCGTGAAGGCCTCGTTCAATCCACTCTTCACGGATAGAACCCTTTTGACCACATAGACATTAAGGTACGGTGCTCTTCTGAAATGGATGCTTGTCGTAGCAAGCCCGTCAGCATGTCCAGCGCTCCTGGGTCTACAGAAACTGCCGCTGGAGTACGACATTCCTGTGAAGGAACCCACTTACTTGCTTCCAGAATCATCTCCGGCTGTAAACCAGACTGTTCGGGGACGCCAGTCTTGATCCCGGAACCCCGAGTGACAGAGTCACCCCCTTCGGGTAACACCTTCTTCGCTTCCTGTACTACTTGGTGTTCAGGAGGATCCCGTCGGGAAGATACCTCGGTATCATCTCCCCTATTGCAGGAGGTGGCCGGAGAAGGCGTGTCACTCTCCATCATCTCCGGAAGAAGATCTCCCGAGGAGGAGTACGATTGAGAAGCACCAGGTGTTAACCTGCGTGGATGAACATATATCAGATGATTACTTCACTAATAGGAAAAGAATGAGGTGCGTTTAAAGTACCCAGCCTCACTTACGGTCTGCCTCGAGGCTCGTCCTCGTCATCAAACTCTACGGCAGCCTCGCTCGCCCGGCCCAAGCCGCTCAACGATGGCGTTTTTCCTCTTTTGGAAGGATTCCCCTCCTGATCTTTGGAGGCGGCTCTCTTCTTGCCCTCGAGGGCCCCCTCTACACTCTTGCCCTCGGGTAAAAGGACTTCGGTTTCCCCGAACTCAGCCACCTGGTATGGTGTCAGAATCAACATTCTCGTCACCAGGTCCGTCGCAGGGCCTTCGGGGAGAGGCGCCGGACACCAGATTAGCACCGCTTTCTTTATCCAGTCCTGAACAGGGGCGGATTGTTGAGTATCTTGATTAAGAGATACCTGAATGGAAGGTGCTCGGATATCGAGTACTTACCGAAGTGCTCGGATGATCGCAGCCAAGGCCAACGTCTTCGGTGGTGTCCGGCCATTGCTCTCGTTCCCCGAAATATAATTTCCACATTCCTTCCTACGTTGTGCCGAAGAAGTGTTGTAGAGTCCGCCGCCCTTCTGGGTTAAACTCCCACATACGAAGAGGCTGCCGCTGACATGGCAGGATTCGGCGGACCAGCATTATTTGAATGACGTTTGCAAGAACGATGACCTTCTCGATAAGGCTTCGGATGCGACTTTGCAGAGTCTGCACTTCATTGACAGATCCCCAGTCCAATCCCTTATTGACCCATGAAGCAAGCTGAATTGGAGGGCCGGGTCAGAACGCAGGTGTTGGCGCCCACTTGGGGCCCCGCGGCTCGTTGATATAAAACCGCCCCTGCTGCCATGGGTCGAAAGATTTGGCGGAAGATCCTTCGGGCCAAACATCGCCGGCCAGCTTGCCTATTATGACGCTGCTGCACTCTGCATGCTCCTCTTCTGCCACCTGCGGCCTCACATCAAAGGTCTTGAACCACAAACCTAAGTGCGGAGGAGTCCGGTGTAAGGCCTCACACATGACGATAAATGTCGAGACGATGAGAATAGAGTCTGGGGCCAGATGTGAAAATCTAGCCCATAGTAGAACATGAGCCCCCGGACGAAGGGGTTAAGCGCGAACCCTAGCCCATGAAGAAAGTGGGATACAAATACTATCCTCTCACCAGATCTGGGGTCGGTATGACTTGCCCTTGTGCTGGAAGTTGATGAAAGATTTCCGAGGTCAGATACCTCGATGCGCGGAGCTTCGAAATATCCTCCTCCGTGACAGAAGAAGCCACCCACTAGCCTTGATGGTTGGATCCGTACATGACTAGCGCTGGTGGTGATTGGAACCCAAGGGTTGGAACTTGGGGTGGACGGGGTTGAGGAAGGAGCAAGCGCAAGGGAAGAAAACGAGACTGGGTCTCTATATAAAGGCCCCGAATATTGGGCATCTCCCCCAGGGTCTCTAAACTTACCTATCACCAAGGAGTTGTACCCAGGGGACGGTTGGGTTACCCATGCCTGCATTAATGAAAATACCGTAAATAAAGGGACACGATCTCTGCCCTGACGAAACGTGCCAGTAAAACCACACCCCGAGACATAGGGTGACTCGCTAGCTGACGGTTGGAAATAGCAACCGGGTAGGTATGATACGATGTCATGAACAATTATCAACAAGTTGGGCTCATGGGGTGTTCTATTTTCTGCCATTATACACACAGGTCCGGATATACTTACTTCGTCCGAAGACTATTCTGGAGTTCTGAAGGATGGAACCTGCCTTGCAATGCCAAAGAAAAATCTACACGCCGGACTCCTCGTCATTGAAGCCAAGTTCAGGGGCTACTGAGGGAGTCTTGGACTAAGGGGTCCTCGGGCGTCTGGCCTGTTATCTATGGGCCGGACTAATGGGCTATGAAGACATAAAGGCCGAAGACTGCACCGTGTCCGGATTGGACTCTACTTGGCGTGGAAGGCAAGCTTGGAGAACGAAGATTCCTTATTATGTAACCGACTCCATGTAAACCCTAGATCCACTCGGTGTCCATATAAACCGAAGGGGATAGTCCGGAAAGAACAACACATATACTCATTACCATACTCATAGGCTAGACTTCTAGGGTTTAGCCATTATGATCTCGTGGTAGATCAACTCTTGTAATACTCATATTCATCAAGATCAATCAAGAAGGAAGTAGGGTATTACCTCCATAGAGAGGGACCGAACCTGGGTAAACATCGTGTCCCCCGTCTCCTGTTACCATCGATCCTAGACGCACAGTTCGGGACCCCCTACCCGAGATCCGCCGGTTCTGACACCGACAGTCGTGACCGCCACCCCACTGCTGGCCATCACCCGCTCCGCCACCGCGGCCCGAAGGCGGGAGGTGGCCATCGTAGCCGCCACTCCATTGTTGTCCATCACCCGCTCCGCCACCGCGGCCCGAAGGTAGGAGGTGGCTGTCGTAGCCGCCACCCCATCGTCGGCCGCCAGCCCGTCGTCGACCGTCGGGATCATCACCCGCTCTGCCACCATCACCCGAAGGAGGGAGGCGGAGGTGGAGGTCCGCACGTGTGTCAGCGACCTTGCGTGCTACATCGAGTTCCTGCAGGAGGAGGAGGAGGAGCGCCTGGTCGAGCATGCAAAGAGCCTTACCGCAGCCCTGGCCGTAGCACACGCCGACGCAGAGGCGATGAATCGGGAGGTTTACGAGCAGTCCGGCCACTTCGAGAGGGGTCGTCTGGAGCGGAGTGGGTGTTCGAGCTGGCGAGCGTCGCTGAACGTGCAGCAACGGTAGGCATCGTATTGCAGTTGTCCAGCTCGTCTGTAGGCCCCTCCGCCTCCTCTGCCTCTTACTAAGCGCGCTCGGCAGAGGAGAGGTTGCCAGAAGTAGCACAAAGCCCCTCAGAAGTAGTATTAGTATTTAGGGGCTATTTTTTCAGTTCATCTGACTATAGATGTGGTGGAACTGCACAATGTACTTAAAATTAGCTAGTATATATAGTTGAACTACCTATTTCAGTACTAGATCAACAAATGTAAATCTTTCCACTTTGACAAATGGCAATATACCCAATATGACAGATGCAAATCTGACAAAATTGTTTGTATGTGGTTGCACACAGGTCATCCAAAACAACCCTTTGCATTGAAGGGATGCACTAATCCTGCACTGTGAATTTTCCCTCGACTTAAGGGTGTTCTATCTAAAACGTTTGCGATCAAGAGCTACAGAAATCCTGCCCAGTACATTTTCTCTTGGCTTCCTGGGGAAGCTGTTGGTTTTCATACGGGTGTTCTAACTAAAACGTCTACGATCAAGAGCTACAAAAATCCTGCTCGGCACATTTTCCCTTGGCTTCCTGGGGAAGTTGTCAATTTGCAAACCGATGCTCTAACTAAAACGTTTATGATGAGTGTTTTATATTTAAAAACTGTATTAAACTGCGGCTTGGGCGCCATCAATGGAGAGGATGCGAGCAAGGCAGGCAACCATGGAAGTCAAAGGGCTCGCTTTTTCCCAGTGAGCGTGCGCGGTGTATAGCTCGCACACTTCCCGATGAGCCTCCGCATTGGAGTACAGCTCGAACGCCTCCCGTTTAGTCAAGCACTCAAGCACCTATCTGCACGTCACCTCCTAGCCATTAAAAGAGTGAGGCGTGGCGTCACGTGAATGGTTAACTGAACACACATGATTTAAATTATATAAAACGTTTGAGATGTTACAGTGGCAGCTATTTGTTTCAAAATGCCTTTGTCGGCTGTTATTCGAGTGCACCTTCTCTCAAAATGGACATGAAAAATACCACAGCATGTCGGGTGCCATTCCATGATTGCATGCTAAGTTTCATGAATTTCGTACGAGTTTTGGATTTACTAGAATTTAAAAACAAAGTATCTCAACATTTTGCCGACAATCAACAGTGCCCCGGTATTTGAAATTCATTGTCATTTCTTGCATGGGACCTAAGCATGCACCCAAGGACATAGATTTGATTTTTCAACCAATTTATATGCACTCGAGCATGTGCATGTAGTTCAAATTTGAATTATGCACAAAAATGCCTAGAAAACCCAGTTAATGTATAAAAATGTCCAAACGAACCCCGAAAAATTCCAAAATTTAATACAACACTCCTGTTGTTCTCTATAAACACTAGAATTTTTTTGAAAACAATAAGAGGCAACGTATATCATTTCTCCTCCAAAGGTGGCATGTTACCTACCGAAACCATCATGCTTGTTTTTAGAAGCTCATACCCAAACCTGCCCTAACTGGGACAAAAAATTTACCACGTCATATTGATGCCGCTCCATGATAGCATGCCAAGTTTCATGAATTTCAGACGAGGTTTGGATTTACTAGAATTTAAAAACCAGGTATCTCAATGTTTGCGACTGAGTGACGGTGGCAGGGTGTTTGACATTCATTCACATTTCTTTGCATGGGACCTAAGCATGCAACCAAGGACACAGATTTGATTTTTCAACCAATTTATGTGCACCGGAGCATGTGCATGTAGTTCAAATTTGAATTATGCACATAAAATGCTTAGAAAATCCAATTAATGTATAAAAATTTCCAAACAAACCCCCAAAAATTCCAAAATTTAACACAACACTCCTGTTGTTCTATGTTGACACGAGAATTTTTTTGAATGCAATAAGAGGCAACGGATATTGTTTCATCCCCAAAGGTGGAATGTTCCCTACCGAAACCATCACGCTTGTTGTGAGAAGCTCCAGTTTGTGAGAAGCTTATATCCAAACCTGCCCCAAATGGGACAAATTTTCTACCACGACATGTCGATGCCGCTCCATGATAGCATGCCAAGTTTCTTGAATTTCAAACGAGTTTTGGATTTACTAGAATTTAAAAATCAGGTATATCAATGTTTGCGGCCCAGTGACGGTGGCAGGGTGTTTGACATTCATTCCCATTTCTTGCATGGGACCTAAGCATGCAACCAAGGAGACGGATTTGGTTTTTCAACCAATTTATATGCACCGGAGCATGTGCATGTAGTTCAAATTTGAATTATGCACATAAAATGCCTAGAAAACCCAGTTAATGTATAAAAATGTCCAAACGAACCCCGAAAAATTCCAAAATTTAACACAACACTCCTGTTGTTCTATGTTGACACTAGATATTTTTTGAAAGCAATAAGAGGCAACGGATATCGTTTCGTCCCAAAGGTGGCACGTTCCCTACCGAAACCATCACGCTTGTTGTGAGAAGCTCTGGTTTGTGAGAAGCTTATACCCATACCTGCCCCAAATGGGACAAACTTTTTACCACGTCATGTTGATGCCGCTCCATGATAGCATGCCAAGTTTCATGAATTTCATATGAGTTTTGGATTTACTAGAATTTAAAAACCATGCATCTCAATGTTTGCAGCCAGTGACGGTGGCAGGGTGTTTGACATTCATTCCCATTTTTTGCATGGGATCTAAGCATGCAACCAAGGACACATATTTGAATTTTCAACCAATTTATATGCACTGGAGCTTGTGCATATACTTCAAATTTGAATTATGCACATAAAATGCCTAGAAAACCCAGTTAACGTATAAAAATGTCCAAACGAACCCTGAAAAATTCCAAAATTTAACACAACACACCTATTGTTCTATGTTGACATTAGAAAAAATTTGTAAGCAATAAGAGGCAACATATATCGTCGTCCCCAAACGTGGCACGTTCCCTACGGAAACCATCATGCTTTTTGTGAGAAGCTTATAGCCAAACCTGCCCCAAATGGGACAAAAATTTACCACGGCATGTTGATGACGCTCCATGATAGCATGCCAAGTTTCATGAATTTCAGACGAGTTTTGGATTTACTAGAATTTTAAAACCAAGTATCTCAATGTTTGCGGCGGAGTGACGGTGGTAGGGTGTTTGACATTCAATCCCATTTCTTGCATGGGACCTAAGCATGCAAGCAAGGACACATATTTGATTTGTCAACCCCTTTATATGCACTAGAGCATGTGCGTATAGTTCAAATATGAATTATGCACCTGAAATGCCTACGGAACCAAGTTAATGTATAAAAATGTCCAAATGAACCCTGAATAATTCCAATTTTTTTGACGACACACCTATAGTTGCATGTTCACTGCAGATAAAAGTTCTAGCGATTCAGACACCTTCCTTTGCAGTTGTGACCCCATTATGTAATTCAAATCAAGACGAAAAATCAAGTAGATCACACACAATTTATTATCACCAACTGTGTGAGATGCATCACAAAACATCTTGGAGCACCATCGAGTATAGAACACATACGGCTTACGCAAGATGGTGCGACGGCTACAGTCCACAGCCGGCATGTCAAGCACACTATCTCACCCACCAAATATCATTTCACTATTCAATCATTGTCGGTGCAAGATGGGGACGTGGACCCACGTCTTTAGGGCAACTTCAGCGGCCCACTCCGGCGAGAGTGCGGTCGCAGCCGCTAGGTGCATGCTAACAAGCTTCATGAGGGCGGCCAGAATCTGCGCCCGGGCAGCCAAGGCAGCCCCCGCTTTTGCTTCTCAGGCGGCGGCAGCAACATCTGCCTCGGGAATAGCAACTGGCGAGAGTGACACAACAGCTGCCCGTTCTGCAGCGGCGGTCTAAGCTCTGATGTAGGCTGCCCATGCCTAGCTCGTGGCGGTCACCGCACAAATCGAACGAAGCTTCTCCGTCAACGGTCAGCAACCCACGGCCGAAGAGTTGGTAATCGCCGAGAGAGTTTGAGCAGCCGTCCGTTCCTGCATGGCATACCTTGCGATGACGGAGCTCGCCAAAGCCCAAGTCGTGGCCGCCCACGCCCAGCTCGTGGCGGCCTATTCCAAACAAATGGTGGATGCGGATAGCGAGATGCTTGCCGAGTATGGTGCGATGGATGCCATGGAGCCCCTTCCCCAGGAGACCGTCGGGTGCGAGCTGGACATGGAGGTGGCGGCGGAGATCGATGAGCACCTGCCTCAGTAGTACGCTTTGTTTGTTTAATTAAGAGCACCGGTCTTTAATTTCTTAGAGTAATGTTTAGGTTAGCTAGCTCTGTTTAATTACTGAACTTGCTCGATTAAGAAGTGTGGGTGTGCTGTAGTCTCCTTTGTGCATCCAAATTATGCAATGACGTGGATGACCACTGTAACCAGGGAAATCCGAACCAAAATTTTTGACGTTCAAACTCATCACACGCGGGTTAAGCTATCTGAATCATTTGTGATATTCACATATCGTACACAGTTCTGAATAGGGGACTGTGTCTGATGACACTTTGCGCGCCAGTTTTTTCGCTAAAGCGATTCCAAATTTTCGGCTTCCGTGGAAATATCTACCTCCCCGCCTTCCCCCTTACCAGAAGCCACATTTCCCATGTTTCCGCCTTCCATTCCAAGTTGAAGCCTTCACTCCTTGCTTGCAGTGTCGCCTCCTCGCCGGCGACCCTCCTTCATGCTGCTCGGCCTCGTCTATCCAAGTAGGTAATCCACACCCGACCCCCATCCTCCTCCTCCTTCCACATGCCACATGCCCTGACCGCTGGCGCGGCACCTTCGGCCCAAATCACCGACCCTCCACCAAATAAGTGTCGCCCTAATCCATGGTGCACACAGTATAGCTAGGATCTCAAGGAGCATTTGGCAGCAGAGAAGCAAATCATGGCCGCACGCGCGGATGAGGTTGCGATGACTGCCATGCGTGCCGACCCCTAGATCTTAGAGGTTCACCTCGCCATCGAGGCCACCATCGACGCCTCGTGCGCCGATGACGCGACACGGTTGGTTGCTTTAAACAACAGTTCATGGCGTTTTCTCGAGCCCGCCCTTTTAACTGTTTGGTTAATTAGTTGTCGTGTTCAGTTAATTGTTTGGTTCAATTGTGCATATGTAATGTTCAATTCTTTTGGGTGCAATTTTGTGTTGTCTTCCATGTGAGAAATAAATAGTATTTTTCTTTAAAAAATACATGAGAAATAAATACAATTGCTATATTTCCAAGTTGTCAAGCATGCTTGGTTTGGTTAACTGTCTGATCTTCTAGTATGTTATACATTATGCAATGTGGTGCTGAGTTAATGTTTGGTTCATTTTTTGTGGTGTTTAGTTAACTATTTGGTTCAATTCTGCAATGCGATGTTCAATTGTTGTGGGTGCATTCTGTTATTGTATACCATGTGAGAAACAAATCGAATTTGGCTGTACTAAATACATGAGATACAAATACAATTGCTATATTTGCAAGTTGTTAAGCATGCTTGGTTTGGTTAACTGTCTGATCTTCTATTAGGAGTATGTTATATTGTGCAATGTGGTGCTTAGTTAACGTTTGGCTCAATTATTGTGGTGTTTATTTAACTGTTTGGTTCAATTCTGCAATGTGATGTTCAATTGTTGTGGGTGCATTCTGTTATTGTGTACCTGATATGTCTCCAATGTATCTACTTTTCTCACGCTTTTCCTCTTGTTTTGGACTTTAATTTGCATGATTTGAAAGAAACTAACCTCGCACTGGCGCTGTTTTCAGCAGAACTTCCATGGTGTTGTTTTTGTGCAGATATAAAAGTTCTCAGAATGGAATGAATCTTTGCGAGGAATTTCTATATAATATATAAGAATTTCTGGAGCCAAGACCTACCAGAGAGGGGCCCCTGGGTGGGCACAACCCACCAGGGCGCGCCCCCCTCTCCTAGCGCGCCCAGGTGGGTTGTACCCACCTGGTGGCGCCGCAGACCTCAACCCTGACACTAAAAATTCCTATTTTTGGAGAAAAAAATAAGGGAGAAAGAATTGTCACGATCCATGACAGGGAGCCGTCGCCAAGCCCTGTCCTTCCCTGGGAGTGCAGATCTGGAGTCTGTTTGGGGCTCCGGAGAGGGGGGTCTTCGTTCTTCGTGATCACCAACCCATCTCCATCGCCAATTCCATGATGCTCCCCACCGGGAGTGAGTAATTCCTTCGTAGGCTCGCTGGTCGGTGAGGAGTTGGATGAGATTCATCATGTAATCGAGTTAGTTTTGTTAGGGCCTGATCCCTAGTATCCACTATGTTCTTAGATTGATGTTGCTATGACTTTGCTATACTTAATGTTTGTCACTTTGGGCCCGGGTGCCATGATTTTAGATCTGAACCATTTATGTTATCATCATTATATCCATGTTCTAGATCCGATCTTGCAATTTATAGTCACCTACTACGTGTTATGATCCGACAACCCCAGAGTGACAACAACCGGGCCCACTCTCGGTGATGATCGTAGTTTGAGGAGTTCATGTATCCACTATGTGTTAATGCTTTGTTCCGGTTCTCTATTAAAAGGAGGCCTTAATATCCCTTAGTATCCAGTATGGACCCCAATGCCACGGGAGGATAGGACAAAAGATGTCATGCAAGTTCTTTTAATAAAGCACGTATGACTATTTACGGAATACATGGGTACATTATATCGATGAACTGGAGCTACTGCCATATCGCCCTAGGTTATAACTGTCATATGATGAATATCATCCAACAAGTTACCGATCCAATGCCTACGAACTTTTCCATATTGTTTCTGCTAAGTTACTACTGCTATCATCACTGTTACACTTGCTACAAAATTACTGCTATCACTGTTACTATTACTATTGCTGCTGTCACTACTATCAAAATTATCAAACTACTTTGCTACTAATCACACTGCTGCAGATAATTAATCTCCAGGTGTGGTTGAATTGACAACTCAACTGCTAATACCTTCAAATATTCTTTGGCTCCCCTTTTGTCAAATCTATAAATTTGGGTGGAATACTCTACCATCGAAAACTGTTGCGATCCCCTATACTTGTGGGTTATCAACACCATGTGAGGAATAAATTGAATTTGGTTGTACTAAATACATGAGAAACAAACACAATTGCTATATTTCCAAGTTGTTAAGCATGTTTGCTTTGGTTGACTGTCTGATCTTCTATTAGGAGTATGTTATATTGTGCAATGTGGTGCTTAGTTAATGTTTGGTTCATTTGTTGTGGTGTTTAGTTAACTGCTTGGTTCAATTCTATGCGATGTCCAATTATCATGGGTAGAATTTTGTATTGTTGTGCATGTGAGGAATAAATCAAATTTGGCTGCACTTAATACATGAGAGACATATACAAGTGTTAGATTTACTAGTTCTTGATCATGCTTGGTTTGGATAAATGGGTTTTCCATGTGGCTTGAATTAATCTGATGAATCTGCAATGTGCTTATTTTTCATCAACATATTTTACTAATAGGATGTGAACCTTCACTTAACCTGATGACTAACTACCTTATATGTGTTGCAGGGAAACAACGGGAAGCACTGAGGTTTACAATCAAGGTGTGCACATGCATGGTCCTTTGTGTAATAGAACATTATTGTGCAATTGCAGGAACCATTCTAATATTTAGGTTTTTAACAATTTGATCTTGCACATGTAGGTCCTGCTATTAGAGGTTTTGACCCACTGTTCGTCCCTTTTTGCATATGGGTGTCGGTGTCAAAACCGGCAGATCTCGGGTAGGGGGTCCCGAACTATGCATCTAAGGATCGAAGGTAACAGGAGACAGGGGACATGATGTTTACCCTGGTTCGGGCCCTCTTAATGGAGGTAATACCCTATGTCCTGCTTGATTGACTTTGATGAGTATAGGGGTTACAAGAGTTGATCTACCACAAGATCGTAATGGCTAAACCCTAGATGTCTAGCCTATATAATTATGATTGCCTCTACGGACTAAACCCTCCGGTTTATATAGACACCGGAGGGGGCTAGGGTTTGTACAGGGTCGGTTTACAGAGAAAGGAATCTTCAAATACGTATGCTAAGCTTGCCTTCCACGCCAAGGAGAGTACCATCCGAACACGAGGGAAGGCCTTCTATCTTGTATCTTCATGGCCCATATGTCTGGCCCATGTCACGTAGCCCGGACGCCCGAGGACCCCATAATCCTGGACTCCCTCAGTAGCCCCTGAACCGGTCTTGAATGACGATGTGTCCGGCATGCAGATTGTCTTCGACATTGCAAGGTGGGTTCCTCCTCCGAATTCTCCAAAGTAGTTGACCACCAGCACTATATCCGGCTCTGTACAATAGTCACAATCCTCAAACATAAAGGTAAAATACAGATAAATTCCATCTTCTAATGATTTCATGGATGAGACGTTACATCCAGCCATTTTATTACTTCGAACCGTTTTTCGGCCTCCAGTTTCGCGCTTCGAGACGCAAACTCTAGCGACACGTCTTGTCAAATCAGAGATCGTGCCCCCTTACTACGGGATTCTCATCAATACGAGTTTTGGTTACTTAACGTACGGTTCGCGTGACCCCTTGGCAACAGGTGAGTTTTAAGGCTCATGGGAGGGGACGCTTGATATTCACAGTACATATAAGTGGATAGAACCCATCTGTTCCACCCCACGCCTCATTCTATATGCCTCTCCGTCCCTGAGATCCAGCGCCCAAACTCCAAGCTTTTCTCTCCCTCACACCTCCTCTGACCATGGCCGGCTCTCAAGGCAACTGGGTGCCCTCCTCCATCACGGAGGAGAACATCAAGGAGCTGCAGGAAGGCATGGTATTTGAAGATGGAAATCAAGCACAGGCTTCCCGATCCGGTGCAGGTCATCCCCACTCCGGGGCCCAGTGAGAGGGCGGTGTTTATCCCCCACTTCCTCTGTGGACTCGGATTCGCCCTCCACCCCTTTGTAAGGGGTCTCATGTTCTACTACGGGCTAGATTTTCATGATCTGGCCCCAAATTCGTTCATTCACATCTCGGCGTTTATCGTCGTGTGTGAAGCCTTCCTTCGTGTCCCTCCACATTTCGGCTTATGGCTCAAGATTCTTAATGTGAAACCAAAGGTGGTCAATGGGCAACACAGACTTTCGCGGCGCCATGGTGAGCAAGCTTCCCAAAGTCAATTGGCCAAAGGTAGTTTTTGTGGACACCGTGAAAATATGGCAACAGGAATGGTTCTATATCACAGAACCCCGTGGCTCCAAGTGGGCGGCCGCACCAGCCTTTAGATCTAGACCCCCGCTGAGGCTTACATCCTAGACCGACAAGAGTCCGGACTGGGGGTCGGTCCCTAAGGTGCTGCGGCTGCAGAAACGCATCAAGAGCATGATAGCGAAGGACGTTACCCTTGCTGATGTAGTCCAATTGATGCTGATCCACCGAGCACTTCCCTGCCAGAGGCGGCCTCTCAAGATGTAGGAGTTCAATCCGGAAGGGCCGCAGACCCTACAATGGTTCTTCGGCACAACACATAAGAGGATCTGGAAGCTACTTTTCAAGAAGTAGAAGTCGTGGGCAAGGTCCTCAGATGACACCGGCCTCGATTGCAACCACCCGTCTTCTGAGGTAAATTCTAAAAACTCCGAACACCAATAGGCTTTAACAACCCGAGGGAGAGGTGCTAAGTATTCCATCCAAACAGGTCTGGATTAAGAGGGCGGAGCAGATCCGGTGTCCGGCTCCGCTCCCCGAAGACCCAACTAATCCTCTTCTAATGAGGATGCTGGTCCCGGCGCCATACCAGGCGCCGGCAAAGAAGGACAAGAAGAAGAAAAGGGAGGAGAGCACTTCAGACGCCCAGTCCTCTCACGAGGGTGATAACGACGATGACGAGGAGGAGGAGGAGGAGGAAGATCCTCCCGCTAGGGTAAAAAGAGAGCGGCCTCCAAAGACCTGGAAGCCGAAGCGTCCAAGAGGGACAAAATTACCCTCCCCGATGACTCGGGCTCAGACGCCGAGGCTGCCCCGAAGCACCGGCGCCGGACTAATCCCCAAGACGACTCGTAAGTGGTCCGGGATTTTTCGCACTTATTCAATCAATAAGTTGTGATGATAATTCTAAGTTCTATCTTTTAGTCCGGCCCGCGATCTTCCCCCACTATCTTCGTCCTCGGGGGATCTTCCACCGGAGAAGATGGAGAGCAGGTCGCCTCCATTAGCCTCCCCACCGTCTAAGGTGGATGATGTCGAGGTGTCGTCTCATAGGCCTTACCCAAGCCTTGAAGAAACGCGGGGGCAGTTTAACGGTGCCAGAGGGTAATACCTCGGCTACCGGAGGGCCGGGGAGGACGGTCCTCATGGAGACCGGCGACGAGGGCCCCGGTTAATCCATCCCCCAGTCGCAGACTGCTCCAGAGACCAATACGGCCCCAAAGTTTAGTGAACGACCCCCTGTGGGAGAAAAGGGAGCGGCGCCCTCTGCTAATCCGGAGGTGCCAAATACCACGACAGACGCTCTTCAAAGTGCATCCGTCCTAGACGAGCACCGCATCCTGATGGGTGCGGTGTCTGAGAAGATTCAGTCCACCAAGAGCAGACTGAACAAAGCCTTCTCCAGCCTGCTAGCAGGCTTTGAGGTACACAATGTAAAGTTTTTTTATCTTTTTCATGAGAAATATGCGTGTACATAGATAGTAGCCCCTGAGACTCTGTTCGCTTTTCTAAAGAAAAGCGAGCAGAGGATCAATAATCAGTTGTTAGGTGGTAACATGCTATTTTATTTGAATTTCAAAACAGGCCTGTCTGTTAGCAGCGACTGCCAAGTCAGCGGAGAATTCCGAACTCAAACGGAAACTGGAGCGAGCCGATGAGGATATAGTCCTTGTTAACACGCGGCTTGACCAATCGCAAGGTATAAGATACATCTTGCTATATGTCTGTTTATTTTTGTGCTTTTGTGGAAGTTGAAGAGCTTTATTGTGCATGGTTGTACAGATGGTGCCGCCGCTATGGAGACCCTTAGGGGTGAGCTTTCTCAAGCCAAGGAGCAGGCAAGGGTAAGCCAGACGGCTGATCACAAGGCGGATGTGGACTTAACGGATGAACAGGGCGCTCGACGCCGTTTTGAGGAACGGGTGACTGACATGGAGCAAAAGCTCAAGGAGACTGCCGCCAAGTGCGAGTCCCTAGAAACGGAAAACAAAGCTAAGGTCATCAAACTCGCCAAGGCCCTTCAAGATGCTTCGCAGGCACGGTCCGAATCCCGTGCAGCATGGGAGGAAATCCGTCGAGCCGGTCAAATAGCGGCTGGTAAGCCTTTTCTTTTATAGGCTAAATTTGGTGACTAGAAGTATGCCTTGCTTAATCGACTGTGGAGTTCTCCAGACGCATATGTGGATCTACCGAGGAGTGCTACAGACGCCGCCCAATTCTTCCTGGCCCAGGAGGGGTACAAGACAGAGAAGCTCTTCTGGTCACAGTTCGTGGAGCAGGAGCGTCCCCTACTGCTAAATGACCAGATGGCACAATGGGCGGAGCTGCATAAGATGTCCAACGCAGCCATGAAGGACATCAGAGTTTGGTTGTGGTCTGCTGAAGCCGTTCTGGGAAGCTACTTCGGCCTCGTGCGGCGTCTCGTTGATGCGTTGCCTCAGATTGATGCTGTCAAGAGGTGGTCTTGCATGGAAGGAGCGTGTGTGGCTTTCGCCCGTGTCAAGATGCACTGGGTTAAAATGAATGCCGAAAAGGTGGTGGTCGAGGGTCCTCCTGAAAGCAAGGCCCACCGCACACCGGAGCGCTATTTTGAGGATGTGCTAAAAGGTGCTCGCCTTATAGAGGACCAATGATCCAAGGACGTAGTGTTCTAATAAAAGAGTTTGAATTGTCCGGGGATACTGTAAACTAAGTGTTTTGTAATATATTAATTCCTTGATGAAAGGTTATTATCCTCTCGTGCGGGCGCTTATTGTATATGAGAGTTCCCAGTCGTCAACTTCAGCCCCCATGTAGATGCTACTGGGGTGTTCGGAATTGCACATAACTACACTTAACCGATTGTCTTGGTCCTTGAAGGAGGTGTCAGTGCGGCGAACCAGTAAATCAGACTATTCGGTTTTATTGCTCTCACTTAGCTATAGGAGTTTGACAATGGGTCTATTATGTAGCCCCTAGTATGTACGTGGCTACCTTGATGCGTATGCGTTACATATGTGACCGGGAAACAGTCCTTCATGTAATACGGAAAAATCGCTAAGGATTGTACTGAATCGCCGAGTGGCTGACCAGCTCTCGCCGCATCATGACAGTTAGTTTTCGGCTTTCTCTACTGAGGTGCTTAACTGGACGAACCAAAAACACAATCGCAGTAGTTTTCCCTTTAATACCCTAGCCGACCAGACGGAACGTAAGGTAGCAAACACAGGAGCCGGGCAACCCAACTATTGACCAAAGACATGATTCGGAGCCGACACATATAATGCCGAGCTCGGGGCGCCGAATTGTGCTGTAAAGCTGTTCGGACTTTTGTTTGACAACACATATGTTGCCTTATAGAGCCCATGGAAATTTTGTGCCAAGGTGTGTACGTATGTGGGACCACTTAATAGGTGGAATAAAAACGATACCAAATAAGAATTTTGGTTTACTAAAGTCTAATTGATACGTCAAAACATAATCTTACAGACGGTAACATAATCACCAAGGCCATTTTACATGTTGGGGGTCTAGGGCTAAGGGAAAAGCTCTATACAGGTTCCTGAGCGAACTTGTGGTCTTCCTGTTGCACGTCTGCACCGCTTTTCGCCCAAATAAGAAATATTTCTTTAAAGGATTGGTCTTCGGCCATGTATACGAAATCGGGCTCGGAAACAGTCCTCGTGGGTTCGAAGAATGAGTAGGTTTTGATTCACCTATGGTAAAAAGGAAAGGATGATTAATTTAAGAGCAAGGCCATATAAGGCCGAACCTTTGTATAGGCCTGTCCGTATATTGCCTCCGCCGATGCCCAAGGTATTTTGAGTGCATAATTGTGCACGCGCGGTACAAATTCCGCTGATGTACGTGGCGGTCAATGGAGGCTAGGCTGCTAATCCAG
The DNA here is from genome assembly GCF_018294505.1 of Triticum aestivum. Taxonomy (NCBI): domain Eukaryota; kingdom Viridiplantae; phylum Streptophyta; class Magnoliopsida; order Poales; family Poaceae; genus Triticum; species Triticum aestivum. Next base: position 619,739,535 of record NC_057797.1, read on the forward strand.
CCCTGAAGTTGCCGGACTGCCGGTATGTGGAACTGACCGGTCCTACCTGGAGAAATCCGATGGCCTAATAGCCAAGGGGTTGTGTGGCTTCATAGGGCCACTTTGTACTTCGGCCGCAATGGCCGCTGTATGCTCCTGAGTATGGAGGAGCGCTCCATGTTTCCGTTGATTGTAATGACGCCACGTGGACCGGGCATCTTGAGCTTCAAATAGGCGTAATGCGGGACCGCGTTGAAGCGGGCAAAAGCGGTTCGTCCGAGCAGTGTGTGATAGCCGCTGCGGAAGGGGACAATGTTGAAGATCAAGTCTTCGCTTCGGAAGTTGTTCGGAGAGCCGAAGACTACTTCCAGCGTGATTGAGCCCGTACAGCGGGCCTCTTTGCCAGGTATTACACCTTTGAAGGTAGTTCTAGTGGGCTTGATTCTTGACAGATCAATGCCCATTTTGCGGACAGTGTCTTGATAAAGTAGATTGAGACTACTTCCACCGTCCATGAGGACTCGCGTAAGATGGAATCCGCCGATGATTGGATCAAGGACCAAAGCTGTCGAACCTCCGTGACGGATACTGGTTGGGTGGTCCTTTCGATCGAAGGTGATCAAGCAAGCCGACCATCGGTTAAATTTGGGGGCGACCGGCTCTATGGCATAGACATCCCGTAGTGTGCGTTTGTGTTCCCTCCTAGGGATATGTGTGACATATATCATATTCACTGTTTTTACCTTAGGGGGCTCTTGGTCATCATTGTCGCTTGGCGACCTAGCTTGTGTTGTCGTTCTTCCCTAGCCACATGGTGGTCGGTTGGGTCCGGCAGCCGCATTGCGTGCGAGCGGTATGGGCTCCAGCACCTCGTCGTCTAATTGGGGTAGTAGCTTATGCTTCGGGTGACTCTTTGTTGGGCGTTCGAGTCCGTACTCTTCGACCGCCAGGACATTAGTCCATCTGTCGTTGAGCAGATCTTGGTCAGCATGAAGCTGTTTGAGGGGTTCCTCTGGCATGATAAAATATTCGTCGTGAAGGCTTACGTCGTCATCGGAGAGTGGAAGATAGTTGATGTCCTCCGAGTCTTCGTTCCCTGCTTGCTTGTCAGGATCAATTTGCCCGTCCTCCCGATCATCCTGTTCGGATGTTGGTTCGATGGGGTCTTCTTGGTCTTCGGCGTTCTCCAGAGTATCATTGTCTTTGGTGCCGGTATTGCTGTTCTTACCACGATGCAATTTAGAGCGGCGCCGCTAACGTCGACGTTTCGGCGATATCTCAGGAGGTTCATCCTCGACTGGGTTTTTCTCATCATCACTGTCGCCGTCATTCGGTGTATCCACCATGTATACGTCATACGAGGAGGTGGCCGTCCAACGTCCAGTGACCAACGCGCTTTGGGCCTGCTCCTCTCCGGCATCGTCATCCATACCGTCGATGCCTTCGAAGGCGTAATCAAGCATGTCGGTTAGGTCCTTGACAATGGCTATAAAGTGGGTGGTGGGTGGGAAGTAAAATTGCCTATTTCCAGCCCCTAGTCTGGGCTGGGCGTGATTCAGAAGTGGTTCCTCTGTGATGATGAGGGATCGCATTAAGTCCATAGCCTCGTTTAAGAGCGGGGTTTGGACAGGGTCGGAAGTTTCTGGGCCGAGCTCGCATGACGCGGGCCTCCAGGGTTCGAAATTAGTGTCCGAAGAAGAGTCCAGCTTTCTGATGATTGCCGGAGATGCCACTCTCTCTGGTTTTCCAGTGCTGAGCTCTAAGGCTGCAGAGAGTCCGGCGGCTCTAGACTCCCGTCTTCGGACCTGATGACGCGCTCCGTATCTAAGGCCGGAGCGGTGGTTGAGGCTGCGAACCCTTGGAGGATCAAGTCTCCTCAGATATCCGCGACATAGTTCATATTTCCAAAACTGATCTCGTGACCAGGGGCGTAGTTGTCGATATGCTGCAGATGGCCAACCGAGTTAGCCTGCAGTGCAAAGCCGCCGAATACAAAGATCTGGCCAGGGAGGAAAATATCCTTCACGGAAGCGTTGTTGTAGATGATTGATGGCGCCATCGACCCTTTCGACGACGGCACAATGGAACTCTCAATGAAAGCACCAAAGTCGGTGTCAAAACCGGCAGATCTTGGGTAGGGGGTCCCGAACTGTGCATCTAAGGATCGAAGGTAACAGGAGATAGGGGACACGATGTTTACCCAGGTTCGGGCCCTCTTAATGGAGGTAATACCCTACATCCTGCTTGATTGACTTTGATGAGTATAGGGGTTACAAGAGTTGATCTACCACAAGATCGTAATGGCTAAACCCTAGATGTCTAGCCTATATGATTATGATTGCCTCTATGGACTAACCCCTCCGGTTTGGGGCTAGGCTTTGTACAGGGTCGGTTTAGAGAGAAAGGAATCTTCAAATCCGCATGCTAAGCTTGCCTTCCACGCCAAGGAGAGTACCATCCGGACACGAGGGAAGGCCCACTGGTACGCGTTGGTCCTAAACAAACGGTTTTTTACCCCTTTCCGCGATGACATTTGGAACCGTCGCCAAGTGAGTGTGGGCGATAGGGGGGTCCTTCCCACACGACCCAGAAACCATCGGGGATATGCCCTCCTGGCACACATGTTCGGCAAAATGAGGTCGTGTGCGACCGGCGAGCACTCAAATACGGAAATATGTAAAGTAGAGCTGAAAATACAATTATACGGCGAAATTATTTCCAGTCGCAAGTACACCCCACACAGTCAGTCCCCACTAAACGTTTCTGTTCCTATGCACAGCCCACACAGTCACTCCAAGGAAAACATTTCTGTTCATAGGTACATCACACACAATTCTCCCATTAAATCGTTTGCGTTATTGTATGTATCACACACGGTCTGTAGAAGAAACTGTGTGGCAAAGGTTGTCCATCACACACAGTTTTTATGTGGTAAACGTTTGCGCAAGGTGGCCTAACGCAAACAGTTTTCAAGAGAAAGTCATGTGTGATTGTTCATTTATCCAACACAGTTTATTCCTAGAAACTATGTGCGTTGCCTGAGGTCATCAACCACAATATTTTTTCAACAACCATTTGCAATAGCAAAACACAATTAGTGGGCTAATTCACCATTAGCAAGCCAATTATCTAATTATTCATAATCCATTTATTAATCTAATTGAAAATTCGTATTAAGAACACAATATATTTTATTTCCATATTAAGGAAACATAATTTCATAATTGAAATACATCAGAGTACAACATGATATAGTTTCAGCACTCAGCTACCCCACTACACAACTACACCAGCAGCAAGTTCCACATGCAACATGTAGAACCTTTCGAAATTAGCACCATAGATGGTATACAAATAGATGCATCTCATCTAGAAAACTGCTGAAGCGGAAGGCGAATATTAAGCCTTCATTCATGTTGAAGGTCTTTGCAACTTTAAGCCAGTGCCTATGGATGATAGACCGTCCGTACTTCGTCCTCTTCAGGAACACTTCAATATTGAACCGTGGGTGTTGTATGAAAACCTTCCTCGCCTCCTAACCATAGAGGTGGTTTGAGAGGTAATCATCAGTGAACTACTTCGGAAAGGCCTGAAAACAAGGATGTGCATAAATATCTTCTCTATATTGGAAATGGAGCAAAGGAATAAAAAAGGCAAGGTATAATAGTTAATACCATCTTGTAGTGAACTGATGTCTTCTTCATTGTGTAGACAAAGATCTTGTTGTTTTTTGTTGCTAATTTCTTTATCCTAACAATCTTTCTGAGTTTCTTGATTTGATAGATATTCATGGACAACTCATTTCCCCATATGCAAAAAGGGTCAATCAGTGGGTCAAAACCTCTGACAGCAGGACCTACATGTGCAAGACCAAATTGTTAAAAACCAAAATATTGGAATGGTTCCTGCAATTGCACAATAATGTGCTATTAGACAATGGACCTCGATTGTAAAACTTAGTTCTTCCCATTGTTTCCCTGCAACACATATAAGGTAGTTAGTCATCAGGTTAAGTAAGGGTTCGCATGCTATCAGTAAAATATGTTGATGAAAAATAAGCACATTGTAGATTCATCAGATTAATTGAAGCCACATGGAAAACCCATTTACCCAAACCAAGCATGATTAAGAACTAGGAAATATAGCACTTGTATATGTTTCTCATGTATTAAGTGCAGCCAAATTCGATTTATTCGTCGCATGCACAACAATACAAAATTCTACCCACGACAATTGGACATCGCATTGCAGAATTGAACCAAGCAGTTAACTAAACAACACAACAAATGAACCAAACATTAACTGAGCACCACATCGCACAATATAACATACTCCTAATAGAAGATCAGAGAGTTAACCAAACAGTTAACTACAGCCAATTGTCGCAATTCTATTTGTTTCTCATGTATTTACTACAACCAAATTCAATTTATTCCTCACATGGTATACAATAACAGAATACACCCACTATTTTGTAAAGATAAATTCGGTTTTTATGACATGGAAGACAATAAAAAATTGCAGCCTACAGAATTGAACATCACATTTGCAGAATTGAACCAAATAGTTAACTGAAGACGACAACTAGTTAACAAAACAGTTAATAAGTGAGCACCACACTGCACGACATACAGAACATATACACTAGAGCAACAGATTGCATGGTGAAATTAGATAGCACAATTCACCAGAATTTGTGAAGGAAAGGCAGGAGCAGCACACGCAATGGGTAAACCGAGCATGCTTAACCGATGTAGCTAGCAATTGGCAAGGTGCTCCTTCAAGATCTAGGGGTCGGCACGAATGGCAGCCATCGCGACCTCATCCGCGCGTGCGTCCATGATTTGCTTCTCCGCTGCCAAATGCTCCTTGAGGTCATGGCTATACTGCATGCACCATGGCTTAGGACGGGGCTTTTTTGGTGGAGGGGTCGGTAATTTGGGTGGAAGGTGTCTCGCTCGCGCCAGCGGTCGGGGCATGTGGGATGTGGAAGGAGGAGGAGGATAGGGGTCGGGTGTGGATTACCTGCCTAGATAGAGGAGGCCGAGCAGCATGAAGGAGGGTCGCCGGCGAGGAGGCGGCGGCACTGCCAGCAAGGAGTGAAGGTTTCAACTTGGAAAGTAAGGGGAAAAGAGGGGAAATGTGGCTTTTGGTAAGGGGCGGGGAGGTAGATATTTCCGCGGAAGCCAAAAATTTGAATCGCTTCAGCCAAAAAACGGGCGCGCAAAGTGTCATCAGACACGATCCCTTATTCAGAACTATGTACGATATGTGAAAATCACAAACGAATCAGATAACTTAACCCGTGTGTGATGAGTTTGAACGTCAAAAGTTTTGGTTCGAATTTCCAAGGTTACAGTGGTCATCCTCGTCATTGCATAATTTGGGTACACAAAGGAGACTACAACACACCCACACTTCTTAATCGAGCAAGTTCAGCAATTAAACAGAGCTACTTGACTTAAACATTACTCTAACAAATTAAAAACTGACGCTCTAAATTAAACAAAACAAAGAGTACTACTTCGGCTGGTGCTCGTCGATCTCCGCCGCGGCCTCCATGTCTAGCTCGCGCCCGACGGTCTCCTCGGGAAGGGGCTTCATCGCATCCATCTCACCATACTCGGCAAGCATCTTGCCATCCGCGTCCGCCATCTCTTTGGAAAAGGCCGTCACGAGTTGGGCGTGGGCGGACGCGATCTGGGTTTGGACTGGCTCCGTCGTTGCAAGGTATACGATGGAGGAACGGACGGCTGCTCGAACGTTCTCGGCGATTGCCAACTCTTCGGCAGTGGGTTGCCAACCGTTGTCGAAGAAGCCTCGTTCGATTTGTGCGGTGACCGCTAGGAGCTGGGCGTGGGCGGCCTCGACATGGTCGTGGGCGGCCTCCATCAGGGCTAAGGCCGCCACTTCAGAATGGACAGCTGTTGTGCCGCTCTCGCCAGCTGCTATCCCTGAGGCAGATGTTGCTGCCTCCACCTGAGAAGCAACAACGGCCGTTTGGGCTGCCTTTGCCGCCCGGTCGCAAGTTGCGCCCGTGCTCATGCACCTTGTTAGCACGCGCATGGCGGTTGCGGCTGCGCTCTCGCCGGATTGAGCCATCGAAGTTGCCCTCACGATGCGGGTCCACGTGCCCATCTTTCACCAGCGATGATTGAATAGTGAAATGATATTTGGGGAGCGAGCTAGTGTGCTTGAGACGCCGGCTATGGACTGTAGCCGACGCACCTTCTCACGTAAGCCATAGGCGTACTATACACCGATGGTGCTCCAAGATATTTTGTACTACATCTCACACGGTTGTTGATAATAAACTGTGTGCAATCTACTTGATTTTTCATCTTGATTTCAATTACATAATGGGGTCACAGCGACAATGGATGGAGTTTGAATTGCTAAACCTTTTATCTGGAGTGAACATGCAACTATATGTGTGTCGTAAAAGAATTGGAATTATTCAGGGTTCGTTTGAAAATTTTATACATTAAATTGGTTTTATAGCCATTTTTGGTGAACAATTCAAATTTGAACTACATGTACATGCTCCAGTGCATATAAATTGGTTAAAAAATCAAATATGTTTCCTTGAGTGCATGCTTAGGTCCCATGCAAGAAATGGGAATGAATTTCAGACACCAGGGCACCGTTGATTGCCGACAAAACATTGAGATGCCTGGTTATTAAATTCTAGTAAAATAAAAACTCATCTGAAATTCATGAATCTTGGCATGCTATCATGGAGCGGCATCAACATGTCGTGGTAAAAAAATTGTCCCATTTGGGGCCGGTTTGGGTATATGCTTCTCACAAACCGGAGCTTCCCACAACAAGCATGATGGTTTTCGATAGGGAACGTCCCACCATTGGGGACGAAACAATATCCATTGTCTCTTATTGCTTTCATATTTTTTTCATGTCAACATAGAACAACAACAGTGTTCTGTGAATTTTTGTGATTTTTCGGGGTTCGTTTGGACATTTTTATGCATTAACTGAGTTTTCAATGCATTTTATGTGCATAATTCAAATTTGAAGAACATGCACATGCTCCAGTGCATATAAATTGGTTGAAAAATAATATCTGTGTCCTTGGGTGCATGCTTAGGTCCCATGCAAGAAATGGGAATGAATTTCAAACATCAAGGCACCGTTGATTGCCGGCAAAACATTGACATGCCTGGTTTTTAAATTCTAGTAAATCCAAAACTCGTCTGAAGTTCATGAAACTTGGCATGCTATCATGGAGCGGCATCAACATGTCGTGGTACAAATTTTGTCCCATTTGGGGCAGGTTTTGGAATATGCTTCTCACAAACCGGAGCTTCTCACAACCAGCATGATGGTTTTCGATAGGGAACGTCCCACCATTGGGGACGAAACGATATCCATTGTCTCTTATTGCTTTCATATTTTTTTCATGTCAACATAGAACAACAGCAGTGTTCTGTGAATTTCTGTGATTTTTCGGGGTTCGTTTGGACATTTTTATGCATTAACTGAGTTTTCAATGCATTTTATGTGCATAATTCAAATTTGAAGAACATGCACATGCTCCAGTGCATATAAATTGGTTGAAAAATCAAATCTGTGTCCTTGGGTGCATGCTTAGGTCCCATGCAAGAAATGGGAATGAATTTCAAACATCAAGGCACCGTTGATTGCCGGCAAAACATTAACATGTCTAGTTTTTAAATTCTAGTAAATCCAAAACTCGTCTGAAGTTCATGAAACTTGGCATGCTATCATGGAGCGGCATCAACATGTTGTGGTACAAATTTTGTCCCATTTGGGGCAGGTTTGGGAATATGCTTCTCACAAACCGGAGCTTCTCACAACAAGCATGATGGTTTTCGATAGGGAACGTCCCACCATTGGGGACGAAATGATATCCATTGTCTCTTATTGCTTTCATATTTTTTTCATGTCAACATAGAACAACAGGAGTGTTGTGTGAATTTTTGTGATTTTTTGGGGTTCGTTTGGACATTTTTATGCATTAACTGAGTTTTCAATGCATTTTATGTGCATAATTCAAATTTGAAGAACATGCACATGCTCCAGTGCATATAAATTGATTGAAAAATCAAATATGTGTCCTTGGGTGCATGCTTAGGTCCCATGCAAGAAATGGGAATGAATTTCAAAAATCAGGGCACCGTTGATTCCCGACAAGACATTGAGATGCCTAGTTTTGAAATTCTAGTAAATCCAAAACTCGTCTAAAATTCATGAAACTTGGCATGCTATCATGGAGCAGCATCAACATGTAGTGGTACAAATTTTATCCCATTTGGGGCAGGTTTGCATGTATGCTTCTCACAAACCGGAGCTTCTCACAAACTGGAGCTTCCCACAACAAGCATGATGGTTTTTGGTAGGGAACGTCCCACCTTTGGGGAAGAAACGATATCCATTGCCTCTTCTTGCTTTCAATTTTTTTCTCGTGTCGACATAGAACAACATGAGTGTTCTCTGAATTTTTGTGATTTTTCGGGGTTCATTTGGACATTTTTACGCATTAACTGAGTTTTCAATGCATTTATGTGCATAATTCAAATTTGAACTACATGCACATGCTCCAGTGCATATAAATTGGTTGAAAAATCAAATATGTGTCCTTGGGTGCATGCTTAGGTCCCATGCAAGAAATGGGAATCAATTTCAAACACCGGGGCACCGTTGATTGCCGGCAAAACATTGAGATGCCCGGTTTTTAAATTCTAGTAAATCCAAAACTCGTCTGAAATTCATGAAACTTGGCATGCTATCTAGCGGCATCAACATGTCTCGGTAAAAAAATTATCTCATTTGGGGCAGGTTTGGGTATATGCTTCTCACAAACCGGAGCTTCTCACAACAAGCATGATGGTTTTCGGTAGGGAACGTCCCACCTTTGGGGACAAAACATTATCCATTGCCTCTTACTGCTTTGAAATTTTTCTCTTTTGTAAACATAGAACAACAGGAGTGTTGTGTGAATTTTTTTGATTTTCGGGGTCCGTTTGGACATTTTTATGCGTTAACGGAGTTTTCAATGCATTTATGTGCATAATTCAAATTTGCACTACATGCACATGCTCCAGTGAATATAAATTGGTTGAAAAATCAAATATGTATCCTTGGGTGCATGCTTAGGTCCCATGCAAGAAATGTGAATGAATTTCAAACACTAGAGCACCGTTGATTGCCGGCAAATAATTGAGATGCCTGGTTTTTAAATTCTAGTAAATCCAAAACGCGTCTGAAACTCATGAAACTTGGCATGCTATCATGGAGCGGCATCAACATGCCGTGGTACAAATTTTGTCCCATTTGGGGCAGGTTTGGGTATATGCTTCTCACAAACCGGAGCTTCCCAAACAAGCATGGTGGTTTTCGGTAGGGAACGTCCCACCTTTGGGGACGAAACGATATCCATTGCCTCTTATTGCTTTCAAAAAAATTCTCGTGTCAACATAGAACAACAGGAGTGTTGTGTGATTTTTTATGATTTTTTGGGGTTCGTTTGGACATTTTTATGCATTAACTGAGTTTTTAATGCATTTTATGTGCATAATTCAAATTTGAACTACACGCACATGCTCCAGTGAATATAAATTGGTTGAAAAATATAATATGTGTACTTGGGTGCATTCTTAGGTCCCATGCAAGAAATGGGAATGAATTTCAAACACCGGGGCACCGTTGATTGCCGGCAAAACATTGAGATGCCCGGTTTTTAAGTTCTAGTAAATCCAAAACTCGGATGAAATTCATGAAACTTGGCATGCTATCGAGCGGCATCAACATGTCTTGGTAAAAATTGTATCTCATTTGGGGCAGGTTTGGGTATATGCTTCTCACAAACTGGAGTTTCTCACAACAAGCATGATTGTTTTCGATAGGGAACGTCCCACCTTTGGGGACGAAACGATATCCATTGCCTCTTATTGCTTTAAAAAATTTCTCTTTTGTCAACATAGAACAACAGGAGTGTTGTGTGAATTTTTGTGATTTTTCGGGGTTCGTTTGGACATTTTTATGCATTCAAATTTGTTGAAAAATAAATTTGAACTACATGCACATGCTCTAGTGCATATAAATTGGTTGAAAAAGAGAATATGTGTACTTGGGTGCATGATTAGGTCCCATGCAAGAAATGGGAATGAATTTCAAACACCAGGGCACCGTTGATTGGCGGCAAAACATTGAGATGCCTGGTTTTTAAATTCTAGTAAATCCAAAATTATGTTAACCATTGATACGTCTCCAACGTATCTATAATTTTTGATTGCTCCATGCTATTATATTATCTATTTTGGATGTTAATGGGCTTATTTTTACACTTTTATATTATTTTTGGGACTAACCTATAATTAACCGTAAGCCCGGCCCAAATTGTTGTTTTTTTTGCCTATTTCAGTGTTTCATAGAAAAGGAATATCAAACGAAGTCCAAATGGAATGAAACCTTTGGGAACATGATTTTCTCAACAAACGTGATCCAGGAGACTTGGAGTGGGCGTCAAGAAACAATCGAGGAGGCCATGAGGCAGGGGGCGTGCCTACCCCCCAGGGCGTGCCCTCCACCCTCGTGGGCCCCTCGTTGCTCCACCGACCTACTTCTTCCTCCTATATATATGCACGTACCCCGCAAACATCTAGGAGCACCACGAAAACCTAATTCCTTCACCGCAACCTTCTGTGCCCAAGAGATCCCATCTTGGGGCCTTTTTAGGAGCTCCGCCGGAGGGGGCATCGATCACGGAGGGCCTCTACATCAACCCTATGGCCTCCGATGATGTGTGAGTAGTTTACTTCGGACCTTCAGGTCCATAGCTAGTAGCTAGATGGCTTCTTCTCTCTCTTTGGATCTCAATACAAAGTTCTCCTTGATTCTCTTGGAGATCTATTCGATGTAATCTTCTTTTCCGGTGTGTTTGTCGAGATCCGATGAATTGTGGGTTTACGAACCAGATTATCTATGAACAATATTTGAATCTTCTCTGAATTCTTTTATGTATGATTGGTTTATCTTTGCAAGTCTCTTCGAATTATCAGTTTGGTTTGGCCTACTAGATTGATCTTTCTTGCAATGGGAGAAGTGCTTAGCTTTGGGTTCAATCTTGCGGTGCTCGATCCCAGTGACAGAAAGGGAAACGACACGTATTCTATTGTTGCCATCGAGGATAAAAAGACGGGGTTTATATCATATTGCATGAGTTTATCTCTCTACATTAGGTCATCTTGCTTAAGGCGTTACTCTGTTCTTATGAACTTAATACTCTAGATGCATGCTGGATAGCGGTCAATGTGTGGAGTAATGGTAGTAGATGCAGAATCGTTTCGGTCTACTTGTCACGGACGTGATGCCTATATACATGATCATGCCTAGATATTCTCATAATTATTCGCTTTTCTATCAATTGCTCGACAGTAATTTGTTCACCCACTGTAATACTTATCCTATCTTGAGAGAGGCCACTAGTGAAACCTATGGCCCCCGGGTCTATTTTCCATCATACAAGTTTCCAATCTATTTTATTTTGCAATCTTTACTTTCAATCTATATCATAAAAATACCAAAAATATTTATCTTATTATTATCATCTCTACCAGATCTCACTCTTGCAAGTGACCGTGAAGGGATTGACAACCCCTTTATCGCATTGGTTGACAGGTTCTTATTTGTTTGTGTAGGTACGAGGTGACTCGCGCGTGGTCTCCTACTGGATTGATATCTTGGTTCTCAAAAACTGAGGGAAATATTTACGCTGCTTTATTGCATCACCCTTTCCTCTTCAAGGGAAAACCAACGCACTGCTCAAGAGGTAGCAAGAAGGATTTCTGGCGCCGCTGCCGGGGAGATCTATGCCAAGTCAAGACATACCAAGTACCCATCACAACTCTTATCCTTCACATTACATTATTTGCCATTTACCTCTCATTTTCCTCTCCCCCACTTCATCCTTGCCTTTTTATTCGACCTCTTTTTCATTCGACCTTTCTTTTGCTTGCTTCGTTGTTATGGCTAGTCCTTTATCTACTCCTTTGTCTCCCGAGAATGAAGTTCTTAATTTTGAACAAAGGGAGGGAGAAAATCTAAAAGATGTTTGGTACAGAGTTTGCAATGCGCAAAATAGATCTACTAGGAAGCAATCTACTTCCGTTCTTCTTCGCAATTTTTATGTAGGCATCACGCCTTGGAATAGATATATTCTTGATACCATTATCGGAGGAAATTTCTTGGGTAGCCATACTTTTGATTCTTATAACACTATGATAGATTTGTTTGGCCCACCACCTCTTTTGGTTAATGGCACTATTTTAACTTTAGAACACGTGATGCAACGACTTGGAATTATTGAAAATAAAGTTGCCATCGTAGAATTGATTGAAAATTTGGATATAAAGATCCATAACCAAATTACCCAACACAGATATAAGGTAGGAGTTGCTCTTAAATTTTTTAAAGAGAAGGAACCTATGGTTAATGAAAATATAGATCAAGATTCCACTAGAATTGATAAAATTGAGGATATTCTTACCAACCTATGGTCTTGAAAGTGCGTTATATCGACTAGAGGGGGGTGAATAGGCGATTTTTATGAATTCTTCACTGAGGAATTTCAGGGTGAGGAAATTCCTGAGTGAAGAACTACTTGCAGCGGAATAAGTACTCAAAAGTAAACATAACAGTGCATGAGCATGGTTTTCATGATGAAATGAAAACAAGCATAGAGTACAGAAAGCGTAAACACAGGATAACAGAATGAAGACAAACAGACTGAAGAAATTGAACTGAGGAAATTGAGAAAGTCGTCAGTCAAAGTCTTCAAACAAATATGGACAAGCACACAACACAGATAAGCGGAAATGGAAGGGTTGAGGAAATGGAACCAGGTAGCTTGGTGAAGACAATGATTTGGTAGACCAGTTCCTACTGCTGTGATAGTTGTACATCTGGTTAGGGCGGCTAGGTATTTAAACCTGAGGACACACAATCACGGACACCCAGTCCTGAACACGCAGCTCAGGACACTTAGTCCTCACCGTATTCCCCTTGAGCTAAGGTCACACAGACCTCGCCCAATTACTCGTGGTAAGTCTTCAGGTGACTTACAAACCTTCACAGACTCGGTCACTCGGCGATCCACAGTTTCCTCTTGGATGCTCTAGACCATGATGCGTACCCGTCTGGAAGATGCACAATCTTCAATGGTAACAAGCGTCGGATCCATGCAGGATCAATCTCTTTACTGATGCTCAATCACTTTGGGTTTGTAGGTGTTTGGGTTTGGGTTTTCCTCACTTGATGATTTTCACTCAAAGTCCTCGGAGGATAGGATGCTCTCAATTGACAAGTGTCAATTTCTCTCGGAGCAGCCAACCAGCTAGTGGTGGTAGGGGCGGCTATTTATAGCCTAGGGAGTAGCCCGAAATGATAAGACATAAATGCCCTTCAATGATATGACCGTTAGGTGGGTAGATATTTTAGGGACAGCTGGCGCATAGCACAGCAACGGTCGGAATTTTGAGTAGCAAAATCCTCAGAGTTATCATGTTCCTCACTGTGTAGGCAATCCGCACTGGTGAATTCCTAACTCCGTAGTCAGAACAAATTCCTCAGAGACCAGAAGAACTTTGTCTCTGTCACTGAAGAAATTGACTGAGCTGTATGAGATTTCCAATGGCTTCACTCGAAGGGATTGGTAGCTGTAGGATTTGAGTTGAGAATCACATGGAATTTTTCCTTAGTATTTCCTCGACCCCCTTCATACCAATCTATCCCCATAGGAGCTTTATGTATGTGAGTTCTTTATCACTAATGTTGAGTCCATGGACTATACACACTCTCACCCTTCCACCATTGCTAGCCTCTCTAGTACCGCGCAACTTTCGCCGGTACCATAAACCCACCATATACCTTCCTCAAAACAGCCACCATACCTACCTAATATGGCATTTCCATAGCCATTCCAAGATATATTGCCATGTAACTTCCCACCGTTCCATTACTATGACACGCTTCATCATTGTCATATTGCCATGCATGATCATGTAGTTGACATCGTATTTGTGGTAAAGCCACTGTTCATAATTCTTTCATACATGTCACTCATGAATTATTGCACATCCTGGTACACTGCCAGAGGCATTCACATAGAGTCACATTTTGTTCTAAGCATTGAGTTGTAATTCTTGAGTAGTAAGTAAAAAAGAAGTGTGATGATCATAATTATTAGAGCAATGTCCCATGTGAGGAAAGGATGATGGAGACTATGATTCCCCCACAAGTCGGGATGAGACTCCAGATGAAAAAAGAGAGAAAAGAGGCCAATAGAAAAAAAGAGAGAAAGAAGGCCCAAAAAAAGAACAAAAAATGAGAGAAAAATAGAGAAGGGACAATGTTACTATCCTTTTACCACACTTGTGCTTCAAAGTAGCACCAAGATCTTCATGATAGAGAGTCTCCTATGTTGTCACTTTCATATACTAGTGGGAATTTTACATTATAGAACTTGGCTTTATATACCAATGATGGGCTTCCTCAAAGTGCCCTAGGTCTTCATGAGCAAGCAAGTTAGATGCATACCCACTTAGTTTCTTTTGTTGAGCTTTCATACACTTATAGCTCTAGTGCATCCGTTGCATGTCAATCCCTACTCACTCACATTGATATCTATTGATGGGCATCTCCGTAGCCCGTTGATATGCCTAGTTGATGTGAGACTATCTTCCCCTTTTTTTGTCTTCTCCACAGCCACCATTCTATTCCACATATAGTGCTATGTCCATGGCTCACGCTCATATATTGCGTGAAGATTGAAAAAGTTTGAGAACATCAAAAGTATGAAACAATTGCTTGGCTTGTCATTGGGGTTGTGCATGATTTAAATATTTTGTGTGGTGAAGATAGAGCATAGCCAGACTATATGATTTTGTAGGGATAACTTTCTTTGGCCACGTTATTTTGAGAGGACATGATTTCTTAGTTAGTAAGCTTGAAGTATTATTATTTTTATGTCAGTATTAACCTTTTATCTTAAATCTTTTGGATCTGAACATTCATGCCACAATAAAGAAAAATTACATTGAGAAATATGTTCGGAAGCATTCCACATAAAAAATTCTTTTCTTTATCATTTACGTACTCGAGGACGAGCAGAAATTAAACTTGGGGATGCTTGATACATCTCCAACGTATCTATAATTTTTGATTGCTCCATGCTATTATATTATCTATTTTGGATGTTAATGGGCTTATTTTTACACTTTTATATTATTTTTGGGACTAACCTATTAACCGGAGGCCCAGCCCAAATTGCTGCTTTTTGCCTATTTCAGTGTTTCGTAGAAAAGGAATATCAAACAAAGTCCAAACGGAATGAAACCTTCGGGAACGTGATTTTCTCAACAAACATGAACCAGGAGACTTGGAGTGGGCGTCAAGAAACAATTGAGGAGGCCACGAGGCAGGGGGTGCGCCTACCCCCTGGGCGCGCCCTCCACCCTCATGGGCCCCTCATTGCTCCACCGACCTACTTCTTCCTCCGATATATATCCACGTACCCCGCAAACATCCAGGAGCACCACGAAAACCTAATTCCACCGCCGCAACCTTCTATACCTAAGAGATCCCATCTTGGGGTCTTTTCCGGAGCTCCGCCGGAGTGCAGGGGCATCGATCACGGAGGGCCTCTACATCAACCCTATGGCCTCCGATGATGTGTGAGTAGTTTACTTCAGACCTTCGGTTCCATAGCTAGTAGCTAGATGGTTTCTTCTCTCTCTTTGGATACCAATACAAAGTTCTCCTCGATTCTCTTGGAGATCTATTCGATGTAATCTTCTTTTGCGGTGTGTTTGTTGAGATCCGATGAATGGTGGGTTTATGATCCAGATTATTGATGAACAATATTTGAATCTTCTCTGAATTCTTTTATGTATGATTGGTTTATCTTTGCAAGTCTCTATCAGTTTGGTTTGGCCTACTAGTTTGATCTTTCTTGCAATGGGAGATGTCATGGTTTTGTCACGGCAGATGTCCTCGTGAAAGGACTTAGTCGTGGAGCCACCGTGACGGGTTAGCTTGAAGGGGTTAAAGCGGACAAGGGACGCAAGGAGATATACTGGCTCGGCCCCTTACGGTGAAGGTAAAAGCCTACTCCAGTTGTGATGGAATTTGCTAGGTTTTCGATGACTAGGAAGCGAATCCGCTTTGCCTAGCTCTCGAGTTATTGTTTGTTGTCCCTAAACTGCCGTCGGGTCGTCCCTTTATATACACAGGTTGACGCCCGGCGGTTTGCAGAATCCCGAGGCCGGCTCATAAACGTGCCCGGCTCAGTTTCTATCTTTCCTTGCCTTACAACATAAGTTACATATCATATGGCGGTTTATATCTACGGGCCCTAATCCGCCTTTGGGCCCTGGGCCTTCATGCTAGATCTCCTCTGTAAAGCGTCGTACCTCTTGTCTTATTGGGCTTCCAACATGATTCACTCCTTGTGGACAAAACCCGGCCCCTTATGGCTGGTTTGTACTTAATAGTAATATCCCCAACATTAGGCCCCAGATTGATTTGAACTCGTTCATGTCAATCTTCAATACTTAGAAAAATTCCTCCTTTTGTACCTTCGCGTACATCTTGTAAACCGCCGTGACGTCATCTTCAAGACTCGTAGTAAACCGCCATGATGTCACATGTTCATTAAAACCGAAGATACCTTTTATTAATGAGCCTCCAACAGTCGAGGCGGCAACCTTGTTACATATCCATTTTTTGGGCTCCTCGATTCCCGTGTGTGTCGCTTATCTCTTTATCTTATAAATAGGGCTGAGGGTCCTTTTCCTTTCTTCTTGTCGCCTCTTCGTCTCTCTTCCACCTCACGACGCCTCTGCACTTGAGCACCACCGACATCATCGACCTTTGCCTTTGCCTCACCTTCGGCCACTGCATCAACCTGATCGTACCAGAAAGCCGCAGCGCCTCTCCACTGTTTCACAGCTTCGATAAGTCCTTCCCCCTTTCCTCTGTAGATCCTCTAAGGTTCACACAAGTTCATAGGAGTTTCATGGTGTTCTTCCCTTGTTCTTTGTCACACCGTATACGACGGACTTCAACTTTCATGCGTTTCCGTGCGGTAGCTATGGCAGTCTTTATTTCGTCTATCAAACCATGCCTTCTATGTATAAAAAAATGATCTGGACCTTTGCGAACTGCTCCAGCACCAACTTTTTAGGTCTAAATCTTTTCCTTTTCCTGACATGTGGTAGATCCAAAATTCAAATGTGAACTTGTGAAACTTGTTTTCCTCACTTAGTCGTTTTTGCCTCAGATTTGTACTTTCATCGTCTGCGTAGGCAGTTTATCCTTTTAGAAAATAATCTGCCATATGCCATTAGTCCCCTTGTAAACTGCCCGACGCATTACCATTTAAAACAGCATCAACCTCCGGTCTAACAATCTTGCATGCTTGAATTCCTTTTCCTTAACCTGTTGTGCTTTATGCTTGTCAATCATGAATCATAAACCAACATTAGTCGTTTTCCATCTCTTCATTTGTAATGGCCAAACAATTGTATGCCTGTAACTGGGTCCCTTCTCGAGTTACTGAAGAGCAACTAGATGGATGCGTCTGAACTGGCGCTTTACCAAAACGAAGTGAAATCCAGTGGCGAGTTCCCGGTCCAGAAAACCCTGCTACCCCTAATGATGGCGAGGTAGTGGTGTTTGTTGATCATATGAGTCATGGTTTTAAACCGCCCGAGTCCAAGTTCTTTCGTGATGTGCTTGCCAGCTTCCAGATCCATCCTCAAGACATTGGACCAAACTCGATGTCCAATGTTTGCAACTTTCAAGTATTTTGTGAATCATATCTGCAAGAAGAGCCAACTGTTGAACTATTTAGGGATTTTTTCTATTTGAACCGTCGTACTGAATTTGTAGACGAGCCCAATACCGAACTTGGCGGCATTTCCATTCAGAAGAGAAAAGATGTCAGCTTCCCTCATGCTAAACTCCATAGTCATCCTAAGGACTGGAACCTGACTTGGTTCTATTGTAAGGATACTTCCCCTGATG
The DNA here is from genome assembly GCF_018294505.1 of Triticum aestivum. Lineage (NCBI taxonomy): Eukaryota > Viridiplantae > Streptophyta > Magnoliopsida > Poales > Poaceae > Triticum > Triticum aestivum. The sequence goes on from NC_057797.1 coordinate 619,757,577, forward strand.
ATGAGAACCCTCTGTCGGGTTATCATCCTCACCGGCTTAGCAACACACATTCATTTCCGCAATGGCTGTCTACAAAGGAACGGGCCACATATGCACCACAACTCTCCAAGCTTAGAGCCTTTATGGCCAATGCTTTAACAGGAGTTGATTTTGTTCGCTGCTGGATTTCATGGAGCATTTTGCGTTTAAGCCGTCGCCCCGGTTTAGTGTGTGAATACACTGGGGACTCAAAAGACCCTCAATGACATATTGATATGGAGCTAACAGAAGCTGAAGTTACTGAATCTGTGAAGAAAATACTGAATGAATCGGAGGCTGTCTGTAGCAAGACCGGGTTAAGTCCCTTCTATACTTTGAATAAACCGCCGGCTGTAAGCATTGCCTCACTCCTGTTTGTACTTAATATTCTTAATTGTGTAATCTCTTATAACTTCTGTCAATCTTTTAGTAGGGCGATGACCCATTTTGGAAAAAGAAACCTCAAGATAAACTGGTGAAGACCCCTCGACCTAAGACGAAGGTTGTCAAGAAGCCTGCCAAGAAGAAGGTAGCTGAATCCACCCGGCTGAACCTCGATGAAGACCTTGATAATACCGACTCTGAGGTAGAACTTGACTCTCTTGGTTAGTTTTTCATACACCTCATTGACAATGATTATTATCAGGATCACGCTGAAGGCAGCCAAGCCGATGACGCAGAGGTAATTACTCTTTCCTCCGGTTCAGACACTCCGCCAACACAGAAAATCCGTCAAACAATTCGGAAAATAAAATGTTCTCACCCCCTTGCTCACTTGGACCCAAAATTTCTTTTGAAGAAGCAGCAGCACGAAGCTCGCCACACAACCCGGCACAGCAGCCAAGTAGTCACTTTGGCCGGTTTACCGAACACTCCGGTTCGGAAACATTGACCTAAGGTCTCACCCACTTCTGATACTTCTTATCCCAAGGTAGGTTCTTTCCGAGAACCTCTTATTCCGTCAGATTCAAATTATTAGGGAACGCCTCATTCATCATTTGGCGAGTCAACGACCACACAACTCCCTCCTCTTAAAACAGTTGCCGGGTAAATACTTTAACTGAATCTTTTGACGCTTTATACTTGCATGCTATATTAATCCTTGCATCTTTTTCCTTTCAGAGCTAAGGCCAGACCCAGCAAGAAGGCTCGGGTGAATAAACCATCTGACGACCATGTAGTTGTTGAACCGGAGAGAACTCCAGAACCAGAAGGACCCAATGCTGATGCCATGTTTGATGATCCGTCCCCACAAGATCATGATTTTTTCGAACAAGTAGAAGTTGACGCAACATGCCATGCTGATAAACCGACGAGCCCGGTCCGGACTGACGATAAACTGTCTAGTCCGGCTAAGGCTGCTAATAAACCGTCAACTCTAGTAAAGGTTGCCGGTGACAAGGAAAATGATGTTATAATTACTGGCGTTGGCCACACCACCCCTGGCAATCATGTTGAGTTATCAAAGCATAGTGCCAAGGAGGAACTTTCTGCTATGGGAAAAAGCAAATGGAGCACAGACTTGTCAAGCTATGCCCACCTCAACGCCCAGGAACTTTGTAACACCCTCGATGCGGCTATATCTCCTACGTGTCGAAGCACGACTTAGAGGCATAACCGCATTGAAAGCAATGTCGCAAGTAAGGTAATCTTCACAACAACCCATGTAAATAGATAATAAAGGGAAAGGTACATGGTTGGCTTACACTCGCCACGTCACACAAAGTACATAAATAGCATTACATCAACCAATACAATCATGGTCCGACTACGGTACCAAAATAAAAAGATCAACCCCAACATGCGACATGGTCCCGATCGCCCCAACTGGGCACCACTACTAATCATCAGGGAAAGACACATAGTAACGGCGTGAGTCTTCGTCGAACTCCCACTTGAGCTCAAGCGCATCATTTGGAACGGAGTCATCGGGCCCTGCATCTGGTTTGGAAGTAATTTGTGAGCCACAGGGACTCAGCAATCTCGCACCCTCGCGATCAAGACTATTTAAGCTTATAGGTAAGGCAAGGTAATATGTGGAGCTGCAGCAAGCGACTAGCATATATGGTGGCTAACCTGTTCGCAAAAGAGAGCGAGAAGAGGAGGCAAAGCACGAACGAAGAACTATAGAACAACCTACGGCAATCATTACTCCAACACCGTGTTCACTTCCCGGACTCCGCTGAGAAGAGACCATCATGGTAACACACATAGTTGATTCATTTTAATTAAGTTAAGGTTTAAGTTATCTACAACCAGACATTAACAAATTCCCATCTGCCCATAACCACGGGCACGTCTTTCGAAAGTTTAAATCCCTGCAGGGGAGTCCCAACTTAGCCCATGACAAGCTCTCACGGTCAACGAAGGATATTCCTTCTAGCGGGAAGACCCGATCAGACTCGGAATCCCGGTTACAAGACATCTCGACAAGGTAAAACTAAACCAGCAACACCGCCCGAATGTGCCGACAAATCCCGATAGGAGCTGCACATATCTCTTTCTCAGGGCACACTCAGATTGTCCAAGGTACGGGTAGGCCAGCCCAGAGTTGCCCCTGGTGGCCACCGGCAGCTGACAGGTTGGACCAACACTCAGAGGAGCACTGGACCGGGGGGGGGGTTTAAATAAGATGACCCTTGGGCTCCGGAAACCCAAAGGAAAAAGAGGCTAGGTGGCAAATGGTAAAACCAAGGTTGGGCATTGTTGGAGAAGTTTTATTCGAGGCGAACTGTCAAGGGGTTCCCATTATCACCCAACCGCGTAAGGAACGCAAAATCCGGGAACATAACACCGATATGACGGAAACTAGGGCGGCAAGAGTGGAACAAAACACTAGGCAAAAGGCCGAGCCTTCCACCCTTTACCAAGTATATAGATGCATTAAGATAACAAGATAATATAGTGATATCCCAACAAGAAAATAATGTTCCAACAAGGAACAGTCTCCAATCTTCACCTGCAACTAGCAATGCTATAAGAGGGGCTGAGCAAAGCAGTAACATAGCCAATCAACGGTTTGCTAGGACATGGTGGGTTAGAGGTTTGACATGGCAATTTGGGAGGCATGATAAGCAAGTGGTAGGCATCGTAGCATAGGCATAGCAAAAGAGCAAGCATCTAGCAAAGCAAACATAGAAGTGATTTCGAGGGTATGATCATCTTGTCTGCAAAGTTGTCAGAGTTGACTGGATCCTCGAAAGCAAACTCAACGGGCTCCTCGTTAGCGAACTCGTCTCCCGGCTCTACCCAAACAAGACAAACAAGCAAAAGGAACACAATCAACCACGTGCAAATGCTCGAACAACATGATGCAAACATGGTATGCTATGCGGGATGCAATATGTGATGCATATGCAAGATTCGAATAGGAACGATTGAACCTGGCCTCAACTTGGAAATCTAAGTGTGCCACTGGAAAGGTGAGGTGATTTCGGTTGAAATCGATATAAAGATCACCGGAATCGGATGCACGGTTTGGAAATGGCAAGCAATACAAATATGGCACCGGTCTGCGATAAACAGCAAGTAGCCATCTAAATGCAACAAGATAAATATGCTACAGCACTCAAACATGGCAACAAAAATACATGGCAGGGATCCACTCATAATTCTTAACAAAAGATGAACACTGAGCTACGGCCAATTCATCCATTAACAAGTTCAAACAAGCATGGCAAAAGTGCAAATGGTAAACAGGTTTCAGACATAGTGAAATTAACACAAGCCTGTAATTTCAGATCAGGTAGCACACTTTGGAGCAAAAAAACTATATGCTACAGGAACTTAACATGGCAAAGCAAGGCATGGGATGGAGCTACTCAAAGAGCTTAACAAAAGTCCCTTAGTGACCTTGAGCCAAAAGGGACCAGAAAATACAATTGCAAGCATGTGAACATGGAAAAAACATAATCAGATCCCAGACTTAGTGAAAAACTGGAGCATGCAAATCTGTTAACGAGTAGGCATGTTTACGAGCTCGATGCACTCACTACAGAGCAAGGCATGACAATCTAATCATACACCCATCACGAGTACACATTATATAAGCTAGACATGGCAAGAACAACAACGTAGCATGCACGGATCAACAACAACATCCTCGGCAAAATCGCTAACAAGTAGACAGTCTGCCCAGATTCATGAAATAGCAAAAGTAGAGCTCGATTGACTCAAGCTAGGGTGCTACATAAATGCAAACAAAGACATGGATGGATAAAGCACTACAAGATTAACAAATCATCCTTACTGATCATCCTCAAAAGAGGCATGGATCACTAGGAAACAACATGAACATATGGCATATTGATAAGAACAGATCAAGGACTTAGTGAAATTTCTAAGTCCCTGAAATCAGCATTAACGAATGCACCACTTTGCAATCTTGTGCTAGTCACCACGCATATCACAAAAATACATGGATAGCACCTCTATAAAGATGGCAAAGCATATAACAAAACACCTGTAGAGCTCATGAGCATATCATGCACACATTAATCATGGCAAAAATGACAATTAGCTATTTGATGCAGCAGAACTGACAATTATCTCAAATATCTCTCTTCCAACAGCATTTCGGGCATCAAGATGAGCTCAAATGAAAATGATGCAATGAGATGAAAAGATGTGCTCTCTAACGCGAACATTTTGATATGCTACACGCCCAAAACGGAGCTAGGGATGCAGAGATGTAGCATGATGAACATTGCAAAATAAACTGGGGCTTAGGGAAAAAAATGAAGTCAACCACTAGGGTTTCCTGGCAGATCTGGATCGCCAGCGCGCGGACCGAGGATCGCCGGGGTCGGCGCTAGAGTTCGACGGGGAGGCCGCCGGACTTTGCGTGGAGGAGCTCGCCAGCCAGATCCGGAACGGTGCGTCGCACCGCGGCGAGGGCGGCGGACGGCGAGGTCCGGCGGCGAGGGAGCTCGGCGGGCGCGGGAGCTTGCCGCGGCGGAGCTTCTGCTGGCCGGCGATGAGTCGGCGGCGGCGGCGGACGGCGTCAGGTGGCGGAGCGGCGTAGGAGGCGGTGGAGACGAAGGCGGGCGCGGGCGGCGCGGCACCGGGACGGGAGGGCCTCCCGCGGGCCCTGCGGGCCGGCGAAGTACGCGCGGGCGGCGGGCGAACCGGAGAGCGCTGTCAGGACCCTGACTCAATGCCACATCGATCTAGCATGTAACACCTCATATCACTTTGCGGCCTCACACACGGTATTCCCACGGGTGTCGCCTTACCTTTGCCCGGGACCGTTTGCGCCTTTTGGCACACGTATATGATAGTGTCGCTAGCATCCATGTGATAAGCAGCCCGGGCTGACATGGCTAGTCGTAAACCCAAAGTGGCACAAACTTACAGGGACAGGCATCCATGACCCAGCATCGAACGTGTCGGTCATCAGCGAGTGAATCCAGGCTGTAGCACTGGGCTAGCAGGACTCCGGTGAACCGGGCTGTAGCGGGCTAACAGGACTCTGGTATTCATCGCGTGACATTTCCCCGAAGGGACAGACACAGGAACGAAGAAGGACACATGCCGGCCAGCCTAAGTGTTCCGGAGCAGTAGCAAGCTACCATGGCTCAGTGGAAACACTAGGAGACATTTCCCGGTAAGAGAGGCTACTAAGAATAAACAACTAGATAGTCAGATCCCACACATACCAAGCATTTCAATAACATACACACAATATGCTCGATATGTGCAAATACAACATGGCGTCACAACATGACTCTATAACTCAAGTATTTAATCAATAGGCTCCGAGGAGCGAGATATTACAAACAGGGGTCTCATGACCCAACATTCAGAGCATACATATCAAAGCACAAGCGGAAGCTATCATGTCTGAGTACAGACATCTATAAATGAAAAAGGCTGAGAAGCCTGACTATCTACCAAATCCTGCCGAGGCACAAGACCGTAGCTGAGGTAACAAGCTAAACGTCGAAGTCCACGTAGAACTACTAGTGAGACCGAAGTCTCTCTGCAAAAACATAAAATAGGCAAACGTGAGTACAAATGTACCCAGCAAGACTTACATCAGAACTAACTACATATGCATCATTATCAACAAGGGGATGGTGGGGTTTAACTGCAGCAAGCCAGCTTTGAATCGGTGGCTATCCTAAACTACGACTGCAAGCAACTCTTTTGAGGTGGCGCACACGAGTCCACATATTCACCATATCAATACACCACTATGGAACCGCTCCCGTCTCCCTACGAGAACGCCATCCATAGCACTCACGCTTATCTTGCGTATTTTAGAGTATCCACTTTCACTTGTCTATGAACTAATATAAGCAACCCAGATTTATCGCGGCTATTCGAATAGATGATGTTAACCCTGCAGGGGTGTACTTCTTCATACATGTTTCCACCACTTAGCGTCTGCACACGTCATGTGCTCGGCAGACTTCAAGCGAAAGCCGACGTGGGTGTAGACCACGACCTACCTAAACACTCAAGTCTCTAGTCCAGGTTTATCGCCTATTCGGGTTCCATCCATGAGGAGATCCGGCCGGAGTTTCGCTCACAGCCCCAAACGATGTGAACAGGGTTCCGTGACACCAAACGGGCGCCCGGTATACCCGGCCACGTGCCTGCCGCATCACAGCCCACCCCTACAGTCAGCGCTGTCCACGGCCTCCAGCATACTACAAGCACCAGAAACTACTTGCAACTCCTGGACAGAGGACAAGGGTGAATAAGAAGTCGAGCGGGGTCATATTTCAGGGCCCAATGTATGGTAGTAGCTGAATCATGGATCACAAACACAGAACTCAGTTCCTGAGGACGGCTGCAATGAGACAACCCACCATGTACTCCTACATGGCCTCTCACCGCTACCTTTACCAAATCGTGTTCACACGCTTAGCTCACACACCGTAGGACATGTTCACACACCTCTGATTCATCCCTGATGAATCAGACCTGACTCAACTCTAAGCAGTAGCAGGCATGACAAACAAACATGAATGAGTAGGCACAACAGGGCTCAAACAACTCCTACTCATGCTAGTGGGTTTCATCTATTTACTGTGGCAATGATAGGTCATGCAAAGGATAAAGGGGTTCAGCTACCGCAACAAGTAACAGATGAATCGTTGTTGTCCTAATGCAGTAAAAGAGAGCAGGAGCGAGAGAGTAGGATTATATCGGAATGAACAAGGGGGTTTTGCTTGCCTGGCACTTCTGAAGATAACATTGAGTCTTCATCAGTGTCAACGATCACAACGTCGGAACATCGTCTACCGGGAGGGAACAGATACCGGCAATAAGGAAGAAATACAATCAATGCAATGCACAATATGATGCATGCTCATGACATGGCAATATGTATGTGTTTTGAGTTAATGCAACTAGCAACAGATTAAATGAAGTTGGTTTGAATACAAGATTCAAATTCAAACTCCATATGTGATTATTCAAATGCCATTTAATTGATTTGTGCTAAACAGCAGCTATAAGTTGTTCGAACATGCATGAAAATGGTACAGATGGATTCCTTGAATTTTTCTGATAATTTTTCATATATAAATTATTTCATTTGGAGTTACGGTTAATTTTCTATGATTTATTGAAGTTTTAGCTATTTTCTGAAATTTCCTGAATAATAATAAATCCAGAAAATACTTATTGCGTCACCATTGCGTCACTATGACGTCAGCAGGTCAACAGACGCTGCTGTTGGTCAAACCTGACCAGTGGCGTCCACTGGTCAGTGACTGGGGCTGGTTAGTGCCGCTGACGGGTGGGCCCAGTCAACGGCCACGTCAGCACGGTCAAAACTGACGCGTGGGGCCACTGCAATTAGACTAAACTAAACAGAAAAATATACTAATCCTAATTAGGCGCAGGGGCCCACATGGCAGTGGCTCATAGGGTGATTAGCCCCTAACTAAGTGGCCACATCGGCCCGCCGGAGTTTGGCCGGCGGTGACCATAGAGCACGGCGGGGGCACGCCGGACTTGCGCTAGGGGCATCGGATTCGCGCGCTGAGGGCACCGGGGCGTAGCCCGGGCTCTCCCGCATCTGATGGGGTAGGTGGGAGGCTGCGGGGACGCCGGGGCTCGTCGGAACGGAGCTCGAGGCGGCGCCGGAGTTCGGGTGGTAACGGGCGCGAGGCCCTGGTGGGGTTTTGGACAAGCTGAGCTGCGCATGGGCTTCCTGTGAGCCCCACGAGCTCAAAGCCGTGCTCGGACGCGACCGAAACAAGCCATGGCCGTGACGGCAACATGGCCGGCGGCAGCGAGCTCCGGTTGCGGTGAGACGGCGGGTGCAACATAGGGGCGAGCGAATGGAGAGAGGGGAAACACGACGGGGCTCACCGCGATGACGACGGAACGCTCGGCGAGGTCGGGGAGGGTCCGGAGCCGACGAATTTGACGGTGATGGCCGGCGGGTCCGAGGTAGAAGACGAGCCTGGTGAGGTCGTTCGGGGGCTTCTGGAGGGGTGTGGCTCGGTGAGTTGGGTCGAGGACGGAGTGGCGGAGCTCCTGAGCTCAGCGGGAGGGCGAGGGGTGGCCGGTGGCTGCGGCAATCGGCGTCGGCGGCGATGGTGGCGTGTCGGTGGTGCTGCGGGAGAGAGCAGAGAAGGGGGGGAGGAGTACAGAGGGAGTGAGAAGGGCCAGGGGCTGTGTGGCGTCGCGGACGGAGTCCAGGGCGACGAGGGGAAGGCGGCAAGCAGGAGGTGGCCGGGGCATCGCCAGCGCTCGCCACCGAGCTGCTTCGGTGCGAGGGGAGGAAGACGACAGGAAAAGGGTGGGCTGGGCCGCGCTGGAGGAGCTGGGCCAGGTAAGTGGGCTGAGGTGAGCGCGAGGTAGTCCTCTGCTCTTTCTATTTCTATTTTTATTTATCTATTTTGTCCTGTGTTGTTTTAGTTTAGTAAAATACTAAACCATTTTATAAAATCCTGAAAATAGTTATGTGGCTAGAACTAAAATATACCAAACCACATAAAAATGTTCCAGTATTATTGGACATATATTATTTATATATCAAATATATATCCAATGCAAATAGTTATTGAATTAATTCAAAGGCCCAAAATAAATGTTTCAGTCACTCCAAAAATATTGGTTTGCATTTTATTCTTGCCAATATTTTTCAAAGCTGAAAAGGAACATTTCCTTGGAAACATTTGAAGCAATTTTTTTAATGTTGATCATCATCATTTTTTTAAATGACTTTTGAGGCTCTCCAATTCCCCAATTCAAATTTAAAGAAATTTAGACATGATGCATGACTTCAATGCCACTAGTTACAAGCAAGCTCTAGGGCTGTGACAACTTAGCCCCACTAAACAAAAATCTCGTCCCGAGATTCAAGCGTAGGGTAAGGTGAAGGGGGAACGCGAACTAGCACAATCTTCATGATCCAGGTTGCACTTCAACTGAACGTTGATTCGTTCACCATCATTGTCTCGAATCTTGCTCTGAGAACTCCAGCTAACACGACCACGAGAGGAGAAGGAGACTCTAGAAGGATCGATTTTCTCGAAGCTCGAACAACTTAGGATCAACTCGCAGAATGAGGCATAGTAACACCACTCGAGCTAAGACACAAAACACACATCTAGAGGGATGGAGTGGAACAAATGATGAGGGTTCACTAGGTAGACAACGATTCCACACTTAAGAAGGTGGTAAACGATTGTCCACGTAGCGAGGAGTTGAGTTGCCATGATACCACGACGAAACATCCTGGAGGAGGGTGATTCGTAGATTATTTCCTTAAGTGGCAAAAAGAATTACCTTTGATTCAAAGATCATTGGAACTCTTTAAACCAGCCTAAGGCAATTCTCGAGCGATCGTTTGGAGGGGGGTCGGTAGAATGGCATACTCGGACTTGGATGATGTGGATTACCTTGTTGAAGACAACGTAATGGATGAATTTGCTTACCACCGGAAATGGAAGAGACCCATGGTAGAATGGCACATTGGCGGTGCAAGCTGGGAACAAAATGCAAATGCTGGGAATGATTCTGGTAACTGGGGAAGAACCCAACAATAGAGAGTGAATTCACTGTTTGAAAGGGTCATAGCATTGTCGAGGAAAACTGAGAGGAATCCGAGTTAGTGCCGATGATAACACGTAGCGCTTGTGCGTGCTCTCAAGAACTTGAGCATTTCCACAATCATCAAGATTTTACCAATATCCGTGTCAAGGATCCTGGCAACACAACATACTATCATGATGGCTAATTTTGGATGATGCAAACGCAAAGGAAGATAACACCTTCTCAGATTACACCTTAGCGAAGCAAAGGAACAAAATCTGGATGATCGACCGAGAGACATTTAGCACTCCGCTTCTAATGTTCTCTTTGATGTGCTAGCATATCCCATTCATTGAAATGGTTTGGTAACCAGACCATCAAGTAAAAAGCTCGGACTTCGGGAGCACAAAAATCCATAAGGAACAATTAGGGAGTAGATCCTACGAAATCCTTAAGGGGAGGTGGCCAACTTCCTCAATCAAGGTACTACAATAATAGGTCTTCCAGCGGGGTGTGTTGGCCACGACATCCACTTTACCGGTTTCCGAGGGACCGATATTATAGTTCTTGGGAAATGTTCCAAACCATCATATCTGCCTGAGATTCAGATCTGGTTGGTGTCAGGATATTCCAGACTCATCGAGTCTAGGAAGAAAAACAAAAATTTGCAACACAAATCGACGAGATGACGTTGCGAGATTCTCGGGAAATGAACTACGATAGTAAGCTCCAAAACATGAGCTGGTTTTGCTACAACATGTGAACACGTTGTCCCAGACAAGCATGACCACAAAGTAGTCTTATAATAAAGCACTACCGAGTTCAGGAGGGGAACCATCATCGAGGATATCGAAGTCCTTGCATAAGGTATACTCTTAAGAAGGAACTTCTTCTCCTTGAACAAATCAATCAGTTGCTTGGTGTGCTAGGGACACATATAGAATGGAGGTTGCAAGTCTCCAGACCACAGAATACTTCACACGTATGCATGACTGATTTGGGATGATCCCAGAGGAAGCAAAACTAACTTTCTCAATTTCACGGCGGCAACTTTCACCAAATGCACGTGTATAAGAGGAAGTCACTCCTTTCATCAAACACATACTTTATGAGCTAGCATGAGGAAAATGCTTTCAAAAGTTTCCAACACTAACTTGTTGTCCAACAAGATCATGGAGGAGATAAGGATGTTGTCAATGGGCTCAACAACTATTCATCTGGGTTTCCTTTTAAAAGGAATTCCATAGTTAAGTGAACAAGTGATAGCATTGGTCAGACCCAAAAGATATAATGGTGTATGCTCGAGGGATCAACCACGAGTAAGACAACATTACGAATATCGTTGGTTCTGATTTGATTTGACGATAGCCCATACTCAATCAAGGGTTCGGGTAAGATAATAGATCCAACAATCGATCACAGGGACCAATCGATGAAGATATCATCTTTCTTCAACACACACTACACAAGAATATCCCTTTGGAACGAACTAAGTCAGGCAAGCTTTTATGTTCCAACTCTCCAAGTTGTTGTCTAGCTTAACCAACTAGCTCAGGGATATCTAACACAGATTCTTGGAGAAAGGGTGGTTCCCAAGAAACCAACTTGATCACGAGCTCAACATAACAGTCAGGAAACAACCCGGTAACACTTCCAAGAAGATATTTGGATTTCACGAACCACCGATACGTTACTACGATCAAGAACAATCTTGCTTTTCAGGGCAAGACGATATGATCAAATGAGCGAGGACTTGACAAAATCCTAACTCATCAATCGAAATGTGCACCAGGAAGATGGACAAGGTAGCACGATCAATCTTAGAATGATGATTCAAGAACCAACACGTTAAAAATGAGGTTATTGACCATTTAACTACCAAGCAACAAGGTTGCTAGGAGTATTGATTTCACACGCCATGATTCACTTGTCGGCATTCTAGTTACAATAACACAGGAACCGAGAAATGAATAATGATGGAGAGAAATATCACTGTGTCAAGAATTCATAAGAGGGTGTGCAATTCTCACGATACTCTTGTGATGAAAGAGGGTGATACTCCAAGGTGGAACAGAACAAAAATTGGATTGGCATTTTGATCTGTGGAATACAACTGCTTTGACCAAATCCTAGATATGGATGAGGTACTGGAGTTTGTTTCTCCTAGTCATTCCGGAATAGAATGGCTTGACGGACCACAAGAGTAATAGGTATCGATGAACGATTGCACGCATACTCTTGACTATCAATTGATAGACGAGGGTCAGAGGACAACTAAAGAGGGACTACTCAAAGGAACATACGATTTTCTGAGTTGTGGATGCATGGTTTAGCATGTCGAACGAAGTTCAACATATTTCTTCCGGATAACCCATGCAGAAAGGTAGAACTGGCAGACCCACAATATATAATGGAGAACTCATTAAGAATAATCCTGTTGTGATATTTCAGTTCAACGAGGAACTTCTGCCATAAGTAGTTCATGGTATTTGGAAGAAGAAGATACCACGGACTTCAAGGACTATCGCAAAGGTTACTAATATCCTAAAGGCACTAGCAATTACTATCAACATGAAGTAGGTAGAGTGAATCTCGGGTTCAAGAACCCAGGAACAGAATACCTATTACTAAGTAGCATCACGGGATGCTTTCGAGAATGATGGCCAGAATCATCACACTGGGAACACAAATCATGGCTAAATTACTAGATGATCCCCTAAGACACCTAGGGTCATAATAATATCTCCAACATATATGTCAAGGTAACAGAGTACCTCAACTCACTGATTAGTGTGGTTAATCTGGCCCAAAGGAACATTGAAACGGGAGGAAGGAATTTGCAAGTGCATCAGACTGTTTAGAAACCTGGGATGACTCGGACAGCATAACGGCTGTAAATGCTCAGAAAAGATTTGAAACATTCACAAAAATGGTGGCATAACCACTCAGAAGCACAATATCAAGGTTTTGAGATCAATAGTTAACATACAGAAGTCGTAGGAACTGAACTCAAGCTTAAATCCAACAATCTTATAAGTCTACGGATTAGTAACACGTGATCCTGATAGAAAGAAGAGATAGCCTAGTTCTTAAACCCCGTGGGAAAGATAAGATGACTCAGATCAGAAGGCATAAGGTATAAGGAGTAAAAAGAGCCTTACGTTCCATCCCACAATCAATTCCCCTATATAACTAAAGAATTTCTAGACTCAACTTCGACCAGTTTGGCTTGGTAATCCTACAGGCAGTCAAGCTCTGATACCAACGCTGTCAGGACCCTGACTCAATGCCACATCGATCTAGCATGTAACACCTCATATCACTTTGCGGCCTCACGCACGGTATTCCCACGGGTGTCGCCTTACCTTTGCCCAGGACCGTTTGCGCCTTTTGGCACACGTATATGATAGTGTCGCTAGCATCCATATGATAAGGAGCCCGGGCTGACATGGCTAGTCGTAAACCCAAAGTGGCACAAACTTACAGGGACAGGTATCCATGACCCAGCATCGAACGTGTTAGTCATCAGCAAGTGAATCCAGGCTGTAGCACTGGGCTAGCAGGACTCCGGTGAACCGGGCTGTAGCGGGCTAACAGGACTCTGGTATTCATCGCGTGACATTTCCCCGAAGGGACAGACACAGGAACGAAGAAGGACACATGTCGGCCAGCCTAAGTGTTCCGGAGCAGTAGCAAGCTACCATGGCTCAGTGGAAACACTAGGAGACATTTCCCGGTAAGAGAGGCTACTAAGAATAAACAACTAGATAGTCAGATCCCACACATACCAAGCATTTCAATAACATACACACAATATGCTCGATATGTGCAAATACAACATGGCATCACAACATGACTCTATAACTCAAGTATTTAATCAATAGGCTCCGAGGAGCGAGATATTACAAACAGGGGTCTCATGACCCAACATTCAGAGCATACATATCAAAGCACAAGCGGAAGCTATCATGTCTGAGTACAGACATCTATAAATGAAAAAGGCTGAGAAGCCTGACTATCTACCAAATCCTGCCGAGGCACAAGACCGTAGCTGAGGTAACAAGCTAAACGTCGAAGTCCACGTGGAACTACTAGTGAGACCGAAGTCTCTCTGCAAAAACATAAAATAGGCAAACGTGAGTACAAATGTACCCAGCAAGACTTACATCAGAACTAACTACATATGCATCATTATCAACAAGGGGATGGTGGGGTTTAACTGCAGCAAGCCAGCTTTGACTCGGTGGCTATCCTAAACTACGACTGCAAGCAACTCTTTTGAGGTGGCGCACACGAGTCCACATATTCACCATATCAATACACCACTATGGAACCGCTCCCGTCTCCCTACGAGAACGCCATCCATAGCACTCACGCTTATCTTGTGTATTTTAGAGTATCCACTTTCACTTGTCTATGAACTGATATAAGCAACCCAGAAGTCCTTTACCGCGAACACGGCTATTCGAATAGATGATGTTAACCCTGCAGGGGTGTACTTCTTCATACATGTTTCCACCACTTAGCGTCTGCACACGTCATGTGCTCGGCAGACTTCAAGCGAAAGCCGACGTGGGTGTAGACCACGACCTACCTAAACACTCAAGTCTCTAGTCCAGGTTTATCGCCTATTCGGGTTCCATCCATGAGGAGATCCGGCCGGAGTTTCTCTCACAGCCCCAAACGATGTGAACAGGGTTCCGTGACACCAAACGGGCGCCCGGTATACCCGGCCACGTGCCTACCGCATCACAGCCCACCCCTACGGTCAGTGCTGTCCACGGCCTCCAGCATACTACAAGCACCAGAAACTACTTGCAACTCCTGGACAGAGGACAAGGGTGAATAAGAAGTCGAGCGGGGTCATATTTCAGGGCCCAATGTATGGTATTAGCTGAATCATGGATCACAAACACAGAACTCAGTTCCTGAGGACGGCTGCAATGAGACAACCCACCATGTACTCCTACATGGCCTCTCACCGCTACCTTTACCAAATCGTGTTCACACGCTTAGCTCACACACCGTAGGACATGTTCACACACCTCTGATTCATCCCCGATGAATCAGACCTGACTCAACTCTAAGCAGTAGCAGGCATGACAAACAAACATGAATGAGTAGGCACAACAGGGCTCAAACAACTCCTACTCATGCTAGTGGGTTTCATCTATTTACTGTGGCAATGACAGGTCATGCAAAGGATAAAGGGGTTCAGCTACCGCAGCAAGTAACAGATGAATCGTTGTTGTCCTAATGCAGTAAAAGAGAGCAGGAGCGAGAGCGTAGGATTATATCGGAATGAACAAGGGGGTTTTGCTTGCCTGGCACTTCTGAAGATAACATTGAGTCTTCATCAGTGTCAACGATCACAACGTCGGAACATCGTCTACCGGGAGGGAACAGATACCGGCAATAAGGAAGAAATACAATCAATGCAATGCACAATATGATGCATGCTCATGACATGGCAATATGAATGTGTTTTGAGCTAATGCAACTAGCAACAGATTAAATGAAGTTGGTTTGAATACAAGATTCAAATTCAAACTCCATATGTGATTATTCAAATGCCATTTAATTGATTTGTGCTAAACAGCAGCTATAAGTTGTTCTAACATGCATGAAAATGGTACAGATGGATTCCTTGAATTTTTCTGATAATTTTTCATATATAAATTATTTCATTTGGAGTTACGGTTAATTTTCTATGATTTATTGAAGTTTTAGCTATTTTCTGAAATTTCCTGAATAATAATAAATCTAGAAAATACTTATTGCGTCAGCATTGCGTCACTATGATGTCAGCAGGTCAACAGACGCTGCTGCTGGTCAAACCTGACCAGTGGCGTCCACTGGTCAGTGACTGGGGCTGGTTAGTGCCGCTGACGGGTGGGCCCAGTTAACGGCCACGTCAGCACGGTCAAAACTGATGCGTGGGGCCACTGCAATTAGACTAAACTAAACAGAAAAATATACTAATCCTAATTAGGCGCAGGGGCCCACATGGCAGTGGCTCATAGGGTGATTAGCCCCTAACTAAGTGGCCACATCGGCCCGCCGGAGTTTGGCCGGCGGTGACCACAGAGCACGGCGGGGGCACGCCGGACTTGCGCTAGGGGCATCGGATTCGCGCGCTGAGGGCACCGGGGTGTAGCTCGGGCTCTCCCGCATATGATGGGGTAGGTGGGAGGCTGCGGGGACGCCGGGGCTCGTCGGAACGGAGCTCGCGGCGGCGCCGGAGTTCGGGTGGTAACGGGCGCGAGGCCCTGGTGGGGTTTTGGACAAGCTGAGCTGCGCATGGGCTTCCTGTGAGCCCCACGAGCTCAAAGCCATGCTCGGACGCGACCGAAACAAGCCATGGCTGCGACGGCAACATGGCCGGCGGCAGCGAGCTCCGGTTGCGGTGAGACGGCGGGTGCAGCATAGGGGCGAGCGAATGGAGAGAGGGGAAACACGACGGGGCTCACCGCGATGACGACGGAACGCTCGGCGAGGTCGGGGAGGGTCCGGAGCCGACGAATTTGACGGTGATGGCCGGCGGGTCCGAGGTAGAAGACGAGCCCGATGAGGTCGTTCGGGGGCTTCTGGAGGGGCGTGGCTCGGTGAGGTGGGTCGAGGACGGAGTGGCAGAGCTCCTGAGCTCAGCGGGAGGGCGAGGGGTGGCCGGTGGCTGCGGCAATCGGCGTCGGCGGCGATGGTGGCGTGTCGGTGGTGCTACGGGAGAGAGCAGAGAAGGGGGGGGGGAGGAGTACACAAGGAGTGAGAAGGGCCAGGGGCTGCGTGGCGTCGCGGACGGAGTCCAGGGCGACGATGGGAAGGCGGCAAGCAGGAGGTGGCCGGGGCATCGCCAGCGCTCGCCACCGAGCTGCTTCGGTGCGAGGGGAGGGAGATGACAGGAAAAGGGTGGGCTGGGCCGCGCTGGAGGAGCTGGGCCAGGTAAGTGGGCTGAGGTGAGCGCCAGGTAGTCCTCTGCTCTTTCTATTTCTATTTTTATTTATCTATTTTGTTCTGTGTTGTTTTAGTTTAGTAAAATACTAAACCATTTTATAAAATCCTAAAAATAGTTATGTGGCTAGAACTAAAATATACCAAACCACATAAAAATGTTCCAGTATTATTGGACATATATTATTTATATATCAAATATATATCCAATGCAAATAGTTATTGAATTAATTCAAAGGCCCAAAATAAATGTTTCAGTCACTCCAAAAATATTGGTTTGCATTTTATTCTTGCCAATATTTTTCAAAGCTGAAAAGGAACATTTCCTTGGAAACATTTGAAGCAATTTTTTTAATGTTGATCATCATCATTTTTTTTAAATGACTTTTGAGGCTCTCCAATTCCCCAATTCAAATTTAAAGAAATTTAGACATGATGCATGACTGCAATGCCACTAGTTACAAGCAAGCTCTAGGGCTGTGACAAGCACCACGTGGCGGCGGCGGGGCGAGTTGGACACGTCCGGCACCGGCGGACGCTGTCCGGCGCGCGGAGGAAGACGGTGGCTAGGGTTTCGGGGGAGAGATCCGAAATTTCGGGAGTGGGTCTTTAAATAGGCATAGGAGGAGCTAGGAGAGTTCAAATGAGGTGCGGTTTTCGGCCACGCGATCGTGATCGAACGCTCTAGATGATGGAGAGGGTTTTGGTGGGTTTTGGGCCAAATTGGAAGGGTGTTGGGCTGCAACACACATAAGGCCTTCTCGATCCTCGGTTAACCGTTGGAGCATCAAACGAAGTGCAAATGGTACGAAACTTGACAGGCGGTCTACCGGTAGTAAACCAAGGCCGCTTGGCAAGTCTCGGTCCAATCCGGAAATGTTTAATCCCCACACACGAAAGGAAGGTAGAAAGGACCACCGGAGGAGATAGGAACGCCGGAATGCAAAACGGACAACGGGAAAAATGCTCAGATGCATGGGACGAACACGTATGCAAATGCAATGCACATGATGACATGATATGAGATGCATGATAATGACAAAAACACATGGAGACAAAAACCCTAACCCGAGGAAATAAAATAACTTTGCACCGGAAACGGCAAGAGTTGGAGTACATATAAGGTAATTTACATCCGGGGTGTTACAAACTTCATTCTGGTTTTTTAAATCGTCTGTATACAAACCGGGGCTACGAAGCCGGATTAGTGAATCTGATGAAGGAGCGTTATGAGGTAACGACATAACCTTTTTTCTCTCTTATGTCCAATTTCAGGTACCAACTCCAGTAGCCCCCAAGAACCGATTTATGATGCCAATCTAAACCGGGACTTTGCAATATCTAAACTCTGCATGCTTATCCTTCAAGGGTCGGTTGATCCTTTTAAGATGAACCAGTACTTTAACATTGTAATCATGTAACTTTCGCCTGTGTAGTCCCCAAGGGTCGGTTGATCTTTCCAAGCTAAACCGGGACTTTAACCAATGTTAGTTTGAGCAGACGTACATTAGCCCCCAAGTGCCAAGAATAATGCTTGTATTACACTTGGGACTTTGTAAAAAAATTCTGATAATGAAGCAAATAGGCATTAGCCCCCAAGTGCCAAGTGTATAACTTGTTATGTGCTTGGTACTTCAAATATGTACTACCAACTCATGATATGTCCTTCTCTTATAGGCTGAGCTGAGCTAAAAGGAAGCCCAAACCGCTGATCTTCAAGAAAACATCAAATCTCAGCAAGCAGAAACCTCCAAAGCCAAACAGGAACTAACCAGTGCCTTAGCAGCCATGGAAAAGCTAAAAGAAGCTTTTAATAAGGAACATGCGGATCGGGGCACAGAAAAAACCGGATTACAAAAAAGAGCTGAAGACGTAGAAGCAGCCCTTAAATCGGTTGTCGAAGAACTGACCGGCTTAAAGCGGCAGATAAATGCCATGACTTCTGCTGTGTTTGGTAAGTATTCTCATATGAAGTTTGTCAATATATATTTTATCATCAGTTGTCGGTTTACTGATGCTTGCAATGACATAGGAACTCGCATTACCCATCTGGGCTTTGACATGCGGACGAAACTGAAGTCTGCCTATACGCTGATAGAGAAGTTATATTCCGGACCCCAACGGGCCATTTGCACCGCCTCTCATAACAAACCGCCTCCAATGTTGATAAAGGAAACCATTGAGAAGCTATCCATGCTGCCTTCCCGGTTGGACGAACTAAAAAGATCAGCTGCAAGGTCAGGTGTGCTGACGGCACTAATTCGGGCTAAGGCATGGATACCAGATCTTGAACCGTCGGATATAGGCAGCGGCTATCCTGGCGTAAAGGAGGACGGTTCAGAGTTTAACAACGATGATCTTCGAAGGCTGACAAGGGAAATGCGACCCTTAGCGAGCAAATTGGCGGAGAAAACAGATCTCTCTCACTATCAGCCGGTTTATGATTCTGATCAGAAAAGATATCCTACGCCAACACATGATGTAGAGGATCTTATTCTGCCAATCCGTAAGCACACTTATGCCCCTGATGTTGACCCCTCCAACCTTATAAGTGATGAAGCCATGTTCCAAGCTTTAACTGGAATCGATTGGACAACCATTGATTTCTAGCCACTGGGTAGAGAGGAGGAGGATGCACCAGCGCAAGTCGACCCACAGCCTTCAAGTCAGCCTGGCGACGAGTCATAATCCGGAGGCCGGTTTACCCTTCTGCGTACCGCCATACTTGTTGAACACAATTATTACTTTGGGGCTTTAAAGCACCTTGTAATAGGTTAGTTCAAAATACTTGGTCTGCTATGCCATCGTGCATATTTATTTTTCCTGATACTGATAATCCGCCATGCTTTGGGATCTATCATATTCATAATCTACAGTGTCTTTATTTCAATTGTTCCTGCATACAAGAGGTTGAAAGTGTCCTGGCGGTTTACTGCCGGACGGGTCATGATGCCCAAATATATAGCCTGGGTGTATAACCAAGGTTGTACTTGAAAATAATAAGATATAAAATAGATGATACCTGTGACATTGAATCACCCCGTTGGTTGACCAAGTTTTGGTGTAGTAAGGGTGATAACACCACGCCGATTTATGATAAAACTGTACCGGGTTATGATAAACACCGGTTTATCCATATAATGCTGGTGACTTGTAGTCAAAACCAGACCGGGCCAATAAGCACTGGATTATAGCTGATCATGCACTGAGAACTTAGCGTTAAAAGCCACGTCGGGTTTAATAAACGCCGGTTTATCAGAAGATATTATGAATCTCATCAATGGAGAAAAATCTTTGCAAATAAAAACACAAACAAAAACATGCAAGGCTTTTCATGGGCTGCCAAGCTCTAAATCGAGGCTTTTCATGGGCTGCCAGGTCACTGAGTTAAACCATTTTTCGAAGCCTTTTAAGATGGACCTCAATCATTAATCAATCGTCGTTTTAACTTTGACAAGTTCAGGGTCTATGGGATTGACTTGTCAAACGTTCGACGGGTCATACCAGGTTTACCTGGACGGAGTGGCTTACTTAAAAAGGCAGGATAACCCGGGGTTTTAGGTGAATACACCTGGCTTCCAAGCCTGGCTTGATAGCCTATTACAAGGGTGCAAACTCTTTATTCTTTGAGAAGCAAAGAGCCCCCAAGCAACATTTGAGCATGCTCGGTGGGTGCCTATGTTTGAGTTGTGCTACTGCAACACTCTCTTTGGCCCCACATGATTTCCTTTTGGCCTTAAGCCGATCAAGAGGTGTAGCTATGGTTCGAATACAACCAAGCCCCCTAGTAATTTCCCTTTGGCCTTAAGCCGATCAAGAGGTTTAGCTATGGTTCGAATATGACCAAGCCCCCTAGTGATTTCCTTTGATATGTGTGGATTTATAAGTCGGATCAATAGAACTCCACTTTCTAAACAGAAGCCCCCATGTAAGTACACACGATGTAATAACAACAGAGACCCCGCTTTAGCTGAGGCTTCGGTTTATTATATTGATCATAATATATACATTGTCATAATTATGTACATAAGAAGAGCCTATGGCTCAAGTATAATAAGGCCGAAGATGAGCTATATTCCACGGCCGTTGGGTCTCCGCCTCCGATTTACGTGAGTCTTTGTGCTCTTGAACATTGATAAGGTAGTATGATCCGTTGTGCAGATTTTTGCTGATCACAAAAGGTCCTTCCCAAGGTGGGGACAACTTGTGCATATCAGTCTGATCCTGGATGAGCCGGGGCACCAGATCGCCTTCTTGAAAAGTTCTGGTTTTAACCCGGCGGCTGTGATAACGTCGCAGATCTTGTTGATAAATCGTTGAACGTGCCGCTGCGAGATCACGCTCCTCATCTAACAGGTCCAGTGAGTCCTGACGTGCTTTCTCATTATCAGCTTCAACATAAGCAACCACCCGGGGCGAGTCATGACGGATGTCACTAGCGAGAACTGCCTCTGCTCCGTAAACCATGAAGAAGGGCATGTAACCCGTAGATCTGTTCGGTGTGGTGTTGATACTCCATAACACAGAAGGTAAGTCCTCCACCCAACAACCCGGTGTCCGCTTTAAAGGAACCATAAGCCGGGGTTTGATGCCTCTCAAAATCTCTTGATTGGCTCTCTCTTCTTGTCCATTAGATTGGGGGTGAGCCACTGATGATACGTCAAGCCAGATGTGCTCACGTTGAAAAAATTCTTCCATAGCACCCTTGGAAAGATTAGTACCATTGTCAGTTATGATGCTGTGTGGAAAACCAAAACGGAAGATCACCTTTTTGATGAATTGAACCGTCGTGGCCGCATCACACTGTAGCGACCAGACCTCAAACAGTCTGATCTCTGTGCTCCAGTGTCATCCCTGGATCAGTAATGCTGACACCACACAGTACTCGGAGGATTTATAGCAGAGTAGCAATCACACACTTATTACATCGAGTGTCTCAAAAGAGAGCTTATTACAATAAATATGGCTTAAGGCCATCTAATAACGATAACATCGGAAGGCTTGGAAGGTAAGTGAGTCCATCAACTCCAACGGCATCACTGAGTATAGAACCACGACCTAAAAACTCCTTAATCATCGTCTGAAAAGTCTGCAACATTAACGTTGCAGCCCAAAAACGGGTCAGCACATGGAATATGCTGGCAAGGTAACACATAGAGAGTAATGGAATGAAACAACTATACTATATGCATATTTGGCTGGTGGAAAGCTCTATGGTTACAGTTTTTGCGTAAAGCCAATTTTTCCCTACTTCAAAGGAATACAATTAATTACTATCATGGTGGTTGTTGAACATTGGGAATGGTTGACAGCATTCTCAATCCCAATTAAGCATCATCATTAAACCCAACAAAATTAATTTTGAGTAACATGTTGAGATTCACATGATAATCCAGGTACTAGATACTCAAGCTGTCCATAACCGGGGACACAGCTAATCATGATTAGTTTATACACTCTGCAGAGGATTGCGCACTTTTCCCCATAAGACTCGATCGCCTCCGTTGGATTTCTCGCACTACATGGTGTTTGAGAAACGGATGACCGAGACACAATCTTTCAGAAGCGCTAGCACCTTACGATGGATAGACCGGTACACCTACTTTCCCCTACATCTGCTAGTCTACCCTGTAAGAGTTCGCACGACTTACTCAACTATGCCAGAGCCCATAATGGCTTGTGGCTGCACACGGAAGTTTCTAGTGTGAATAATCTCATGATCCCTTTGAGCCTGGGTGGCGGTCCAAAGAAAAACAGGCAAGTCCTGGAATACCCACGTGCCTCAATCCACCCAGATGTGTGTTAGGTTGCCACCTTAGATAAACCATTAATTATCAATCTCACATCTGTCATGGATATCACTCACCCAATCCACGTCTACTAGCATAGCATGGCATAATAAGCAAACGTAGAAGTAACTCCCAAAGGTTTGATAATAAACAGGTAATAGGTACTACCTCATCTACTTCCCATCCCACAATTTAATTAGATCCTAATCATGCAATGTGTGAGGATTGATCTAATGCAAGAAAAATTGGGTTGTAGAAAAAGCTATGATCAAAGTGTTACTTGCCTTGCTGATGATCCGCGAAACCTAGAGATTTAAAGTAACAGGCGACGCACTCCGAGTATTCTATCGCAGACAAACAAACAAGCATACAATAAGTACTCATCTAATGCACAGGCAAAACTCAAATAGAAGATCTAACCAGAAAGTTCAACTTAAGAACCCTGTTTTGCAAAAAGAATCAAATCGAACGAAGCAAAAGAAGTCAAATGGCGAAAGAAAACAACTTTGTTCTAGTAATCTGGATCTAAGTCAAATTTTACAGTAGCAAAAACATGTTTATGTTGATTATTCGGAAAGAGGGTTTCGAGACGAAACTTCAGGCGCTTGAATCGCCTGATTCCGATAAACGAGCGAAAAGTTATACTAAAACGAAAATCGGATCAGAAATCGCGATCAGAAAATAACCGCGGAAAATCCGACGAAAAAGAAAAACGACGAACAGATTAATCGGTAATTAACCTAATCCGAAAAAAATTAAAATAAAAAAAATTAGAAAATAAAACTGGTGAAAAAGAAAAAAAAAATTCGGCACGGAAGTCGAGGCGGCGGCGAACCTCGGGCGGCGTGCAACTCCGGCGAGTCGGCGACGGGTCCAGTGGATCGGGTGCGGGGCTGGTGTGGGCTGGGGGCTCGGGTGCGGCGCTATATAAAGGCGCCCCCGGGCGGAGTCCCGCTCGGGTACGGCCCAAGGTCGGTTTCGTTTTTTTAATAATTACGCTCGGGCGAAAAATAAAAAGAAATACTAAACGGACTCCAAAAATCACGAAATAAATTTTGCCGGGTTTCTAAAATCAGGCCCGATAAAGTAAACATTTATCTGGGCCCAAACTACAACTTTGAAAAACGCGCATTTTTCATAAATTCAATTAAAAATACCGAAAAACTCCGAAATAAATCTTATTTGATTTTTTTATTAAATCCTCAATATTTCTATATTTTGGGAAAGTCATTTTATTCCCTCTCTCATATTTTTGTAATAGAAATAATTGATGATAAAATAAATAAAATCAAATGATCCTGTTTACAAAATTTGAGGAAACTCAAATATGTAAATAACGAAATCCCCAACTCTCTCCGTGGGTCCTTGAGTTGCTTAGGATTTTCTAGGATCAAAACCAAAAGCAAAATAAAATATGATATGCATGATGACCTAATGTATAACATTCCAAATTGAAAATTTGGGATGTTACAAACCTACCCCCCTTAAGATGAATCTCGCCCTCGAGATTCAGGTTGGCTAGAAAATAGGTGAGGGTGGTCCTTGTGCAAATCTTCCTCTCGCTCCCAGGTGGCTTCATCCTCCGTGTGGTGGCTCCACTGAACTTTGCAAAACTTGATAACTTTGCTGTGAGTGACTCGGCTGGCAAACTCAAGAATTTTGACTGGTTTCTCCTCATAGGTCAAATTGTTATCCAACTGAATTGCTTCCAATGGCACTGTGTCTCTCAAAGGTATTCAGCCATCTCCGCGTGACACTTTTTCAACGTGGAACACATCATGAACTCCTGTCAATCCTTCTGGCAATTCCAACTTGTAGGCCACTTCTCCCATACGCTCCAAAACTCGATATGGTCCTACAAATCGTGGCGCTAACTTCCCCTTAACTCCAAAGCGCTTAATCCCTCGAAGTGGGGATACTCGAAGATAAGCTATGTCTCCGACTTCGTAAACTGTCTCCTTGCGTTTAGAATCTGCGTAGCTCTTCTGCCTGGACTGGGCTACCTTGAGCCTATCGCGAATCAACTTCACTTTCTTTTCAGACTCTTTAATCAGATCTGGTCCAAACAACTGGCGGTCTCCAACTTCGTCCCATGACAACGGTGTCCTGCACCTCCTTCCGTACAAAGCTTCGAAAGGGGCCATCTTCAAACTGGTATGATAGCTATTATTGTAAGAGAACTCTCATATGGCAAATTATCGTCCCAACCAGATCCATAATCTAGCGCACAAGCTCTCAGCATATCCTCCAAAATCTGATTGACTCTCTCGGTCTGTCCATCTGTCTGTGGATGATAAGCTGTACTAAATTCTAGACTAGTACCCAAAGTCTCATGCAACTGCTTCCAAAACTTTGAGGTAAACTGGGTTCCTCTATCTGATACGATGCTCCTCGGAACTACATGCAAACATACGATCCTGGTCATGTATATCTTTGCCAACTTAGCACTGGTGTAAGTGGTCTTTACTGGGATGAAATGTGCTACCTTCGTCAATCGATCAACTACAACCCAAATCGAGTCATAGCCTGAACGAGTCCTTGGTAATCCCGTGATAAAATCCATGCCTAGCTTATCCCACTTCCATTCGGGTATCGGCAATGGTTGCAACAATCCTGCTGGCTTCTGATGCTCTGCCTTTACTCTCTGACATACGTCACAAACTGCTACATACTCCGCAATATCCTTCTTCATTCCGGTCCACCAGAAAATATCCTTCAAATCCCAACACATCTTGGTATTTCCTGGGTGAATCGAATACGGTGAATCATGTGCCTCTTGCAGAATCAACTTTCTGATCTCCGGGTCATTGGGTATATAAACACGGTCTTCAAACCATAGGGTGTCATGCTCATCCTCATGAAATCCTTTAGCTTTCCCTTTGCTTAGTTTCCCCTTTATAGCGGCAATCTCTTTGTCAGTTTTCTGAGTTTCTCTGATTCTATCCATCAAAGTTGACTGAATTTCCAACGTTGCTACATAGCCTCTCGGAACTATTTCCACACATAGTTCACGAAGATTTTCTACTAACTCCTTGGGTATTTCTCCCGTCATTAACGTATTGACATGGCTCTTGCGGCTTAATGCATCAGCTACTACATTAGCCTTCCCGGGATGATAATGCAATCTCATATCATAATCCTTGATGAGCTCCAACCATCTCCTTTGTCTGACGTTCAACTCCTTCTACATGAAAATGTACTTCAAACTCTTGTGATCCGTGTACACCTCACAATGATTTCCGATGAGGAAATGTTTCCATGTCTTCAATGCATGCACTACGGCTGCTAACTCCAAATCATGCGTAGCGTAATTCAATTCGTGAGGCTTCAGTTGTCTTGAAGCATATGAAACAACTCTCCCTTCCTGCATAAGCACTGCTCCAAGTCCTCGACGTGAAGCATCGCAATACACCTCATAATCCTTGGTTTGATCTGGCAAAATCAACACTGGTGAGGTAACCAAGCGTTTCTTCAACTCCTGGAAACTAGCCTCACACTCCTCAGTCCATTTGAACTTGGTATCCTTCTTCAGCAACTCCGTCATAGGCTTCGCAATCTTTGAGAAGTTCTCAATAAATCTCCGTTAGTATCCTGCGAGTCCAAGAAAACTCCGGATCTCTCCAATGGTTGTTGGTGCTTCCCACTTGGTCACGGTTTCAACTTTAGCGGGATCTACTGCTACACCTTCTCCGGATATAACGTGTCCGAGGAATCCTACTTCCTTCAACCAAAACTCACATTTGCTGAACTTGGCATATAATTGGTGTTCTCTGAGCTTTCCAAGTACCAAACGCAAATGCTCCTTATGTTCCTCTTCATTCTTTGAATAAACCAGGATATCATCAATGAACACTACGACGAACTTATCCAAAAACTCCATAAACACTTTGTTCATCATGTTCATAAAATAGGTAGGCGCGTTAGTCAGACCAAATGACATAACGGTATACTCATACAGCCCATACCTGGTGGTAAAAGTTGTCTTAGGAATATCCTATTCTCGAATCTTCAACTGGTGGTATCCTGATCGTAAATCGATCTTGGAAAACACTTTAGCTCCTTGCAATCGATCAAACAGATCATTGATCATTGGTAGCGGGTACTTGTTCTTGATTGTTACTTCGTTCAATCCTCGATAATCAACAACCATCCTTAACGATCCATCCTTCTTCTCTACTAGAAGTACTGGTGATCCCCAAGGCGAAGAACTTGGGCGAATATATCCCTTATCCAGTAACTCCTTAATCTGCTTCTTAATTTCCACCAAATCTTTTGCTGGCATCCTATATGGTCTCTTCGATATTGGCCCAGTGCCTGGCAAAAGCTCAATCAAAAACTCAATGTCTCTATCCGGTGGCATGCCTGGCAACTCTTCGGGAAATACATCAGGAAAATCCTTTACCAATGGTACTTCCTCCTGCACAACTCCTGATAAGGAATTTACTTGTGTCTTGTTTGGCGCATGCCGGGATACATACTTGATCCTTCTTCCTTCTGGCGTTGTGAGCAAAATTGTCTTACTGGCGCAATCGATGTTTCCTCCATACATTGACAGCCAATCCATACCAAGAATCACATCCAGACCTTGGGATTCCAGAATAATTAAATCTGTTGGGAAAACATGCCTTCCTATACTTAATGGCACTTGAAAACATCCTTGACTGGCCATGTACTTTGCTCCTGGTGAGCTTACTAGCATAGGTGTTTTGAGAACCCTAGTGGGCAGGCTATACTTTTCCACAAATCCCCTGATTCTGATTCTGAACTAGCAACTGCATCAAGGTGTTCTGCTGCTGGATCAACTGGGTGAGCTCCGGCGGAAAGGCAAATCCGGGGTCACATCTCGGAGGCATCTAAGGGTTTAGAAAGGATGAGATATAAGAATAGAGGGGGTCTAAAGATAAAACACTACCCATATGCACATGAGGCAAAAGCAAACAATTCACTCCATTCAATCAAACAAAGGCATACAATCGATCTAGCTATCGCAAGAGTGCTCGGACTACTATATTTACATGGTGGACTACTACTACTGATGAGGTGGTCTACTAGAAATATTCTACGGTTGTAGACTCCATGATATCTGCTCCTGCTTCATCCACATAGTCATCATTGCTACTATCTTGTTCCGAGTCAGTGTCGTCGATGATGATGTAGTCTTCCGGGCTAATCTCCTTGGGTTCTTCGTCTTCATCTACTGGTGTCGGGCCTCCCATAAATACTGCTAGCTTCATAGTTAGGTCGGCATTCTTATCCACCAATACTTCAATTTCTTCTTCATAATCTTCATGTGTAACCTTGAGTTCTTCCTCCAGTTCCTTGATTCTAGTTTTAGCCTTCTTCAAATCTATCATGTCGGCGCACATCTGATTCTCCTGTCGTCGAATGTGCTGGTTTAACTCCTGGATAAAAGCTGCGATTGATCTATCTTTCCTGGTGCTGATCATCTCCCAGTGTTCATCTCGGCGCCCACAAATCTGGTAGATAGTATCCTTGAGATCCTTGCGGTAGACTTCTCCAATGCGTCCCAAGGCGATGTGAGCTGCCATACTCTTTCCTAGACTCCAAGTTGGTGCATTAAAAGAAAACTCTATGGGCTCGGTGACTGGCATGAACGTCCTTCCTGGAACTTGAACTTGTATCATCTAGCGCTCTTCTTCAGGTAAAGTGGCGTTGTAGGTTCCCGTGAAGCTTGGTACTCCTATGTTCAGGTATCTAGTGACTTCCTTCAAGTGGCGTCCAAAGGGTGTATCTTCATCTAGTTGTGTGAACTTGTTCCTTGCATCCGCCATCCTAAAGAGTAGAAAAGATGAGAGGTCAGAAGAGAAGAGAGTGAGTAGTGATCTAGGTCTTTAGCTTAGTGGTCGTGTCCTATAGTCAGCGTGTGCTCTGATACCATCTCTGTAGCGACCAGACCTCAAACAGTCTGATCTCTGTGCTCCGGTGTCATCCCTGGATCAGTAATGCTGACACCACACAGTACTCGGAGGATTTATAGCAGAGTAGCAATCACACACTTATTACATCGAGTGTCTCAAAAGAGAGCTTATTACAATAAATATGGCTTAAGGCCATCTAATAACGATAACAGCGGAAGGCTTGGAAGGTAAGTGAGTCCATCAACTCCAACAGCATCACTGAGTATAGAACCACGACCTAAAAACTCCTTAATCGTCGTCTGAAAAGTCTGCAACATTAACGTTGCAGCCCGAAAACGGGTCAGCACATGGAATATGCTGGCAAGGTAACACATAGAGAGTAATGGAATGAAACAACTATACTATATGCATATTTGGCTGGTGGAAAGCTCTACGGTTACAGTTTTTGCGTAAAGCCAATTTTTCCCTACTTCAAAGGAATAAAATTAATTACTATCATGGTGGTTGTTGAACATTGGGAATGGTTGACAGCATTCTCAATCCCAATTAAGCATCATCATTAAACCCAACAAAATTAATTTTTGAGTAACATGTTGAGATTCACATGATAATCCAGGTACTAGATACTCAAGATGTCCATAACCGGGGACACGGCTAATCATGATTAGTTTATACACTCTGCAGAGGATTGCGCACTTTTCCCCACAAGACTCGATCGCCTCCCTTGGATTTCTTGCACTACATGGTGTTTGAGAAACGGATGACCGAGACACAGTCTTTCAGAAGCGCTAGCACCTTACGATGGATAGACCGGTACACCTACTTTCGCCTACATCTGCTAGTCTACGCTGTAAGAGTTCGCACGACTTACTCAACTATGCCAGAGCCCATAATGGCTTGTGGCTGCACACGGAAGTTTCTAGTATGAATAATCTCATGATCCCTTTGAGCCTGGGTGGCGGTCCAAAGAAAAACAGGCAAGTCCTGGAATACCCAGGTGCCTCAATCCACCCAGATGTGTGTTAGGTTGCCACCTTAGATAAACCATTAATTATCAATCTCACATCTGTCATGGATATCACTCACCCAATCCACGTCTACTAGCATAGCATGGCATAATAAGCAAACGTAGAAGTAACTCCCAAAGGTTTGATAATAAACAGGTAATAGGTACTACCTCATCTACTTCTCATCCCACAATTTAATTAGATCCTAATCATGCAATGTGTGAGGATTGATCTAATGCAAGAAAAACTGGATTGTAGAAAAAGGTATGATCAAAGTGTTACTTGCCTTGCTGATGATCCGTGAAACCTAGAGATTTAAAGTAACAGGCGGCGCACTCCGGGTATTCTATCGCAGACAAACAAACAAGCATACAATAAGTACTCATCTAATGCACAGGTAAAACTCAAATCGAAGATCTAACCAGAAAGTTCAACTTAAGAACCCTGTTTTGCAAAAAGAATCAAATCGAACGAAGCAAAAGAAGTCAAACGGCGAAAGAAAACAACTTCGTTCTAGTAATCTGGATCTAAGTCAAATTTTATAGAAGCAAAAACATGTTTAAGTTGATTATTCGGAAAGAGGGTTTCGAGATGAAACTCCAGGCGCTTGAATCCCCTGATTCCGATAAACGAGCGAAAAGTTATACTAAAACGAAAATCGGATCAGAAATCGCGATCAGAAAATAACCGCGGAAAATCCGACCAAAAAGAAAAACGACGAACAGATTAATCAGTAATTAACCTAATCCAAAAAAATTAAAATAAATAAAATAATAAA
The DNA here is from genome assembly GCF_018294505.1 of Triticum aestivum. Lineage (NCBI taxonomy): Eukaryota > Viridiplantae > Streptophyta > Magnoliopsida > Poales > Poaceae > Triticum > Triticum aestivum. The sequence continues at coordinate 619,787,995 of NC_057797.1, forward strand.
AAAATTCAAAAATAAAACAGGCGAAAAAGAAATTTTTTTAAAAAAAAATCGGCACGGAAGTTGAGGCGGCGACGAACCTTGGGCGGCGTGCAACTCCGGCGAGTCGGCGGCGGGTCCGGCGGATCGGGCGCGGGGCTGGTGTGGGCTGGGGGCTCGGGTGCGGCGCTATATAAAGGCGCCCCCGGGCGGAGTCCCGCGCGGGTACGACCCAAGGTCGGTTTCATTTTTTCTTAAATAATTACGCTCGGAAGAAAAATAAAAAGAAATACTAAACGGACTCCAAAAATCACGAAATAAATTTTCCCGGGTTTCTAAAATCAAGCCCGATAAAGTGAACATTTATTTGGGCCCAAACTACAACTTTGAAAAACGCGCATTTTTCCTAAATTCAATTAAAAATACCGAAAAACTCTAAAATAAATCTTATTTGATTTTTTTATTAAATCCTTAATGTTTCTATATTTTGGGAAAGTCATTTTATTCCCTCTCTCATATTTTTGTAATAGAAATAATTGATGATAAAATAAATAAAATCAAATGATCATGTTTACAAAATTTGAGGAAACTCAAATATGTAAATAACGAAATCCCCAACTCTCTCCGTGGGTCCTTGAGTTGCTTAGGATTTTCTAGGATCAAAACCAAAAGCAAAATAAAATATGATATGCATGATGACCTAATGTATAACATTCCAAATTGAAAATTTGGGATGTTACACACACTTACTGACTGGCTCTGCCTCTATCCACTTGGTGAACTTATCAACCGCCACCAATAGGTGGGTCTTCTTGTCCTTGGACCTTTTAAAGGGCCCAACCATATCCAGCCCCCAAGATGCAAACGGCCAAGTGATTGGAATCATCCTTAGTTCTTGAGCCGGAACATGAGCGCGACGTGCAAACTTCTAACAACCGTCACACCTCTTTACCAAATCCTCAGCATCAGCATAAGCCGGCAACCAATAGAAACCATGTTGAAAGGCCTTAGCTACCAACGATTTTGAACCGGCGTGGTGACCACAATCTCCTTCACGGATCTCACGCAAAATCTCATAGCCTTCTTGAGGAGACACACAACGCTGAAACGCCGCTGTTGCGCTACAATGATGCAACTCCCCCTTGACAATGGTCATTGACTTAGATCACCGGATTATCTGCCGGGCCAAAGTTTCATCGTCCAGTAACTCGCCCCGGTTCATGTACACTAGGTATGGGCTGTCCAATCCGAGATAACGTGAAGAGCCGCCACCAATTGAGCCTCCGGGTCAGGAACAGCCAAATCCTCCTCTGTAGGTATCTTGACCGACGGATTATGTAGCACATCTAGGAAGACATTGGGCGGCACTGGTTTACGCTGAGAGCCTAAGCGACTTAAAGTGTCCGCCGCTTCGTTCTTTCACCGGTCTATATGGTCAACCTAATAACCCTTGAAATGACTAGTGATACGTCCATTTTGCATCATGCTTTTATATTGATATTTATTGCATTATGGGCTGTTATTTCACTTTATGTCACAATACTTATGGCTATTCTCTCTTATTTTACAAGGTTTACATGAAGAGGGAGAATGCCGACAGCTGGAATTCTGGGCTGGAAAAGGAGCAAATATTAGAGACCTATTCTGCGCAACTCTAAAAGTCCTGAAACTCCACAGAACGTCTTAAAATAAATAAAGAAAAATCCTCGCCAAAGATGAAGGCCAGGGGGCCCACACCCTGCTCACGAGGGTGGGGGGCGCCCCCCCTAGGGCGCGCCCCCCTACCTTGTGGGCCCACTGGTTGCTATCCGACGTCCATCTTCTCCTATATGAAGTCTTTCGATGAGAAAAAAATAGGAAGGAACTTTTCGGGACGAGACTCCGCCGCCATGAGGCGGAACCTTGGCGGATCCAATCTAGAGCTCCGGCAGTGCTGTTCTGCTAAGGATACTTCCCTCCCGGAGGGGGAAATCATCACCATCGTCATCACCAACGCTCCTATCATCGGGAGAGGGCAATCTCCATCAACATCTTCACCAGCACCATCTCATCTCCAAACCCTAGTTCATCTCTTGTATCCAATTCTTGTCTCAAAGTCCGGGATTGGTGCTAGTAGGTTGCTAGTAGTGTTGACTACTCCTTGTAGTTGATTCTAGTTGGTTTATTTGGTGGAATATTATATGTTCAGATCCTATATGCATATTATTACCCCTATGATTATGAACATGAATATGCTTTGTGAGTAATTACGTTTGTTCCTGAGGACAAGGGAGAAGTCTTGCTATTAGTAGTCATGTGAATTTGGTATTCGTTTGATATTTTGATAAGATGTATGTTGTCTAGCCTCTAGTGGTGTTATGTGAACGTCGACTACATAACACTTCACCATTATTTGGGCCTAGAGGAAGGCATTGGGAAGTAATAAGTAGATGATGGGTTGCTAGAGTGACAGAAGCTTAAACCCTAGTTTATGCGTTGCTTCGTAAGGGGCTGATTTGGATCCATATGTTTCATGCTATGGTTAGGTTTACCTTAATACTTTTGTTGTAGTTGCGGATGCTTGCAATAGAGGTTAATCATAAGTGGGATGTTTGTTCAAGTAAGAACAACACCCAAGCACCGGTCCACCCATATATCAAATTATCAAAGTATCGAACGCGAATCATATGAACGTGATGAAAACTAGCTTGACGATATTCCCATGTGTCCTCGGGAGTGCTTTTCCTATTATAAGAGTTTGTTCGGGCTTGTCCTTTGCTACAAAAAGGATTGGGACACATTTCTGCACTTTATTTACTTTTGTTACTTGTTGCTCGTTACAATTTATCTTATCACAAAACTATCTGTTACCACTTATTTCAGTACTTGCAGAGAATACCTTGCTGAAAACCGCTTATCATTTGCTTCTGCTCCTCGTTGGGTTCAACACTCTTACTTATCGAAAGGACTACGATAGATCCCCTATACTTGTGGGTCATCAACCAGCCACTATGTCCACCTCTCATCGATACACCGCCATGATTGGATCCTTGGAATCCAAGTGCCAGACACCTGTTGACCCACCAGATCTGAGTCACCAAAGCACTTACTGGGCTTAAATTCATCTCCTTAGCCATCCAAAGACAATGGAGCAAGGCCTCATATTCAGCTGCATTGTTAGTGCAAGGGAACATTAAACGGAGAACATAATAGAACTTATCACCTCATGGGGAAGTTAATATGACTCCATCCCCCGAGCCTTCCAATTGTCTAGACCCATCAAAATAAATAGTCCAATAAGTGTTATATGGCTTTTCCTCCGGTGCCTGCAACTTTGTCCAATCATTGATGAAGTCCACAAGTGCTTGGGGTTTGATCGCTGTGTGAGGCGTATATTTTAACTCGTGAGGTCCAAGCTCAATAGCCCATTTGGCAACCCGGCCAGTTGCTTCTCTGTTTTTAATGATATCCCCCAAAGGGGCAGAACTGACCACTGTGATAGGATGACCCTGAAAATAATGCTTAAGCTTTAGGCTTGCCATGAAAACCCCATTTTCCAGCTTTTGCCAATGTGGGTACCTCTGCTTGGACTCAATAAGCACCTCGCTGATGTAATAAACTGGTCATTGAACCGGATACTCCTTACCAGTCTCCTTGCGCTCCACAACAATAGCCACACTAACAGCCCGGGCATTAGCAACCACATATAGAAACAAGGGCTCTTTATCAAGAGGAGCAACAAGGATAGGCGGTTCAGCTAACTGCCTCTTTAAGCTCTCAAAAGCTTCATTGGCAGCATCACTCCAGACGAAATGTTTTGTCTTCTTCATCATCTGATACAGAGGGATTGCCTTTTCTCCCAAACGGCTGATAAACCGGCTCAATGCTGCAATACGACCTGTCAGCCATTGAACATCGTTAATACACGCCAGTTTAGCCAGAGATGTGATAGCTGTGATCTTCTCCGGATTAGCTTCAATGCCCCTATTAGATACCAGAAAGCCCAAGAGCTTGCCTGCAGGTACACCAAAGACACATTTGCCGGATTAAGCATCATCTTATAAACCCGAAGGTTATCCAAAATCTCCTTCAAGTCATCTATTAATGTTTCCTCCTTTCTGGACTTCACCACAATATCATCCACATAAGCATGAACATTGCGCCCAATCTGGTTATGAAGAAAATTCTGGACACATCACTGATAGGTCGCCTGGGCACACTTGAACCCAAAGGGCATAGATAGATAGTGGAAGGCTCCAAAGGGAGTTATGAAAGTTGTCTTCTCCTGGTCCTTAACTGCAATTTTGATCTGATGATAACCAGAATAAGCATACAGAAAACACAAATGGTCACAACCCGCCATAGCATCAATGCTTTGATCAATACGAGGGAGAGAAAAGGGATCAGTTGGACAGGCCTTGTTCAAATCTGTGTAGTCCACACACATACGCCAAGTGCCATTTTTCTTAAGTACCAGCACCGGATTAGCTAACCACTCAGGGTGAAAGACCTCCAAAATAAACCTTGCTGCCAAAAGCCGAGCTACCTCCGCACCAATGGCCTTGTGCCTTTCTTCATTGAAGCGGCGGAGAAACTGCCTGACCGGTTTAAACTTAGGATCTATATTAAGAGTGTGCTCAGTGAGTTCCCTCGGTACACCCGGCATGTCAGAAGGCTTCCATGCAAAGATGTCCCGATACTCACGGATGAACTCGATGAGCGCGCCTTCCTATTTCAGATCCAGGTTAGCGCTGATGCTGAATTGCCTGGATGAATCGCCAGGAAAGTCAACCAGTTTAGTCTCCTCAGCCAATTTAAACTTTAACGCCGGATCATGCTCTGTAGTTGGCTTTTTCAGAGAAGTCATATCTGTCGGATCAACATTGTCCTTATAAAACTTCAGCTCCTCTATGGCACAAACCGACTCAGCATAGGCCGCATCACCTTCTTCACATTCTAAAGTAATCTTCCGGCTCCCATGCACCGTGATGGTTCCCTTATGACCCGGCATCTTAATCTGCAGATAAACATAACAAGGCCTTGCCATGAACTTAGCATAAGCCGGCCATCCGAACATGCCATGATATGGACTCTTGATTTTCACTACTTCAAAAGTAATGTCTCTGATCTTGAATCATAATCATCTCCAAAAGCAACCTCTAGAGCTATCTTGCCAACTAGGTACGCTGATTTACCAGGCACCACACCATGGAAAACAGTGTTCGACGGTTTAAGACTCTTATATGTCAACCCCATGTGATGAAAGGTTTCATAGTAAACGATATTGATACTGCTCCCTCCATCGATGAGTACTTTGGTGAACTTATACCCCCCAACCTGAGGTGCCACCACTAAGGCCAGATTACCCGGATTATCAACCCAGGGTGGATGATCCTCTCAACGCCACAAAATGGGTTGTTCAGACTAGCGCAGATAACGGGGCACCGCCGGTTCAACGGAGTTTACTGCCCTTTTATGAAGCTTTTGATTGCGTTTACACAAATTAGTGGTGAAGACATGATACTGCCCACTATTCAACTGCTTCAGGTTGCTCTGATAACCCAATTGTTGGTGCTGCTGATTCCCCCGATGATTATAACCTCCCTGGTTGCCCTGATTGCCTTGACTGCCATGTCCGGTTTGGTTGCCTTGGAATCCAGAACCGGAGCTGCCACCACCATAACCCAGCCCATGAAAACCGCCCCCTAAACCGTCGGGCGGTCCATGGTCGTATTGAAAGAGATTCGAATGTTTGAACTCCCGCATAATGAAGCAATCTTTCTAAAGATGTGTAGCTGGCCTCTCCTTCGACCCGTGCTTTGGGCAAGGCTGATTTAACATGCGCTCAAGATTGGGATCTGATCCTCCACCCCGCTGGGGCGGTTTACCCTTGCGGCGCTAACCATTATCCTGGGTGTTTGTGTTAGCCTCAAAGTCCAAGCTATTATCCGCCTTGCGCTTACCGTTATTCCCATGACCCGCCGGGTTATGCTGCTGCCCCTTGGTACTGCCATTCTTCTTTCCCTTCCCCGGCTTTTCATCCTCAGACTCGCGGTCCTTGGTACTTTTTGAATCGGCATACTTAACCATAGCGGCCATAAGCGTTGCCATGTCATTGCAGTGTCGCTTGAGCCTTCCCAACTTTAGTTTCAACGGCGTAAACCGGCAATTGCCTTCCAACATCAAGACTGCTGTGTCGGCATTGATGCGGTCCGATGAATGCAAAATAGCTGAGACTTGCTTTACCCAATGGGTTGTAGACTCCCCATCATCTTGAACACAGGCGGCTATGTCCACAATTGACTTGGGTTGATTACATGTATCCTTGAAATTCGGGATAAACCGGCTTTTTAGCTCAGCCCATGATCCAATGGAGTTAGCTGGTAAACTTTTTAACCAAGTACGAGATGCTCCTTCCAACATCATGGTGAAGTACTTAGCACATGCCGCATCATCCACGTCCAGCATCTCCATCGCCATCTCATAGCTCTCGACCCATGACTCAGGGGGTAAATCGGTAGTGTAATTGGGCACCTTACGAGGGTCCTTGAAATCCTTGGGCAGCTGCACATTACGTAAGGCTGAGGAGAGACAAGGCACCCCCAAAGAACTAAAAACCACACCTGGCTCCACTGAAGTGGTCAGACGAACCGGAGTAAGCTGACGAGCCGCGTACTGTGCTGCTAACTCAGCTTCTCGACACGCTCGACCGTGATCCACCACATCCTGCGCATTAGTACCGCCACCCGCCAGGTAATGCCCTTGCGGCGGGTTACGGTGTCGCGCACTGCTTGATACAGCCGGTTCATCAATATGCCTGCTGGAGCTCCGACTTGGATGGGGGGTGGAATGAATCCTCTCGTGACTATGCGAATAAGCCTGCTATTGGGTTAAAGCCGTCTGAAGGAGCTCTCTAGTGCATCGTGTTTCAACTGCTACTAGGGACTCGCCTTCGATTGGGAGAGCTGCCAATCGTGAAGCAGCGGCCACGATGTTACCCAACGGGTTGGAGTAATGACACGGAGGCGTTGGGACGTGTTGTGACAGGACATTGTTCTGACGAGGTGGGTCCATCATGTGTGGCTGAACCGGTGCCCCCGTTACAGGTGCCTCCACCCGGTTTACCACTGGCTGGTTACTGGTTCCTGCTCCTGGCGTGTTAAAGAGATTCCTTGCCTCGTAAACCGGTGGAAGGTGCGACTTGTACCTTCTCCTCATGACATCATTTGACGCACTCTGATCCAACATAAGTCGGTAAGCCTGAGCCTCTAACTCGGCCCGCTCTGTAGCCATCCTGGTGTTCTCTGCTGCCAGATCTGCCTTAGCCTAAGCTATCTGATCCTTCACCTTTGCAACTTCCGTGTTATGCTGATCCTGATCTGCGGGTTAACCTCAGCTGCCAATAATGCTGCCAAAGCGTCAAATAAATTGGACAAAACTTGAGCCGGCGGCGGGGCAGACCCTCCTGCCCCAGCTGGTGTTGCTGCTACTGAACTGGAAATCATCGCTGCCATGGTAGAAGAGTGATGCGCCGACTGTGTACCGGCCATGAAGATCGCAACTCGGCTTGGCGGATCAAGGGGGTCCAGAATACTATCGCCATCGGAACCGCCACTAATCCGGCCATCCTGCAGCTGATACAGCGACTCGGTCTCTCTGGTTGAAGACTCGTCATCAGAGTAGACGACTGTTTCGCCACCAGATGTCGATCTATCCTCATATTCTGCTCCATCGATGACACCTACGAAGGCGCGCTTTACGGCGGGCTGAACCTGGGCAGATCTTGCACACTGAGCCGTCTCGATGATGTTGGTGCAGATGTCCGGCTCGGGGCCCAGTTCGCCGATCTTGCCGATGAAGACTTGTATTCCGCTGAAGGGGACCCGGTACCCGTACTCAATCGAGCCGGCCTCGGGGGCCCATCCCGCGTCGTCGATGTAGAGATTGCCGCGATGACTCTTGGTCATCCGTCCCACCCTTGAGTCCTTCGAAGCTGCCCTTCAAGAACTCGAAAAACCATCATGCGATAGCCCCACGGTGGGCGCCAACTGTCGTGGTTTTGTCACGGCAGATGTCCTTGTCAAAGGACTTAGTCATGGAGCCATCGCGACGGTTAGCTTGAAGGGGTTACAGCGGACAAGGGACACAAGGAGTTATACTGGTTCGGCCCCTTACGGTAAAGGTAAAAGCCTACTCCAGTTGTGATGGAATTTGCTAGGTTTTCAATGACCAGGGAGCGAATCCACTTTGCCTAGCTCTCAAATTATTGTTCGTTGTCCCTAAACCACCGCTGGGTCGTACCTTTATATACACAGGTTGACGCCCCGCGGTTTACAGAATCCCGAGGCCGGCTCATAAACATGCTCGGCTCGGTTTCTATCTTTTCTTACCTTACAACATAAGTTACATACCATATGGCGGTTTATATCTGAAGGAAATATGCCCTAGAGGCAATAATAAAGTTATTATTTATTTCCTTATATCATCATAAAATGTTTATTATTCATGCTAGAATTGTATTAACCGGAAACATAATACATGTGTGAATACATAGACAAACAGAGTGTCACTAGTATGCCTCTACTTGACTAGCTCGTTAATCAAAGATGGTTATGTTTCCTAACCATGAACAAAGAGTTGTTATTTGATTAACGGGATCACATCATTAGGTGAATGATCTGATTGACATGACCCATTCCATTAGCTTAGCACCCGATCATTTAGTATGTTACTATTGCTTTCTTCATGACTTATACATGTTCCTATGACTATGAGATTATGCAACTCCCGTTTGCCGGAGGAACACTTTGTGTGCTACCAAATGTCACAACGTAAATGGGTGATTATAAAGGTGCTCTACAGGTGTCTCCAAAGGTACATGTTGGGTTGGCGTATTTCGAGATTAGGATTTGTCACTCCGATTGTCGGAGAGGTATCTCTGGGCCCTCTCGGTAATACACATAACATAAGCCTTGCAAGCATTGCAACTAATGAGTTAGTTGTGAGATGATGTATTATGGAACGAGTAAAGAGATTTGCCGGTAACGAGATTGAACTAGGTATGGGATACCGACGATCGAATCTCGGGCAAGTAACATACCGATGACAAAGGGAACAACGTATGTTGTTATGTGGTCTGACCGATAAAAGATCTTCGTAGAATATGTAGGAGCCAATATGAGCATCCAGGTTCCGCTATTGGTTATTGACCGGAGACGTGTCTCGGTCATGTCTACATTGTTCTCGAACCCGTAGGGTCCGCACGCTTAAGGTTTCGATGACAGTTATATTATGAGTTTATGAGTTTTGATGTACCGAAGTTAGTTCGGAGTCCCGAATGTGATCACAGACATAACAAGGAGTCTCGAAATGGTCGAGACATAAAGATTGATATATTGGACGGATATATTCGGACACCGGAAGTGTTCCGGGGAAGTTTCGGATAAAACCGAAGCACCGGGGGGTTACCGGAACCCCCGGGGTGTTAATGGGCCTCATGGGCCTAAAGTGGAGAAGAGGAGGGGCTGCCAGGGCAGGCCGCGCGCCCCCTCTCCCCCTAGTCCGAATTGGACAAGGAGGGAGGGGCGGCGCCCCCCCTTTTCTTCTCTCCTTCCCCCTCTCCTACTTGGACAAGGAAAGGGAGGGGAGTCCTACTCCCGGTAGGAGTAGGACTCCTCCTGCGTGCCTCCTACTAGGGCCGGCCGCACCCCCCTGGATCCTTTATATACGGAGGAAAGGGGCACCCCTAGACACACAAGTTGATCCACGTGATCATATTCTTAGCCGTGTGCGGTGCCTCCTTCCACCATAGTCCTCGATAATATTGTAGCGGTGCTTAGGTGAAGCCCTGCGACGGTAGTACATCAAGATCGTCACCACGCCGTCGTGCTGACAGAACTCTTCCCCGACACTTTGCTGGATCAGAGTCCGGGGATCGTCATCGAGCTGAACGTGTGCTAGAACTCGGAGGTGCCGTAGTTTCGGTGCTTGATTGGTCGGGCCGTGGAGATGTACGACTACATCAACCAAGTTAACGCTTCCTTTGTCGATCTACAAGGGTACGTAGATCACACTCTCCCCCTCTCGTTGCTATGCATCACCATGATATTGCATGTGCGTAGGAAATTTTTTGAAATTACTACGAAACCCAACAGTGGCATCCGAGCCTAGGTTTTATATGTTGATGTTATATGCACGAGTAGAACACAAGTGAGTTGTGGGCGGTATAAGTCATACTGCTTACCAGCATGTCATACTTTGGTTCGGCGGTATTGTTGGACGAAGCGGCCCGGACCGACATTACGCGTACGCTTACGCGAGACCGGTTCTCCTGATGTGCTTTGCACATAGGTGGCTTGTGGGTGACAGTTTCTCCAACTTTAGTTGAACCAAGTGTGGCTACGCCCGGTCCTTGCGAAGGTTAAAACAACACCAACTTGACAAACTATCGTTGTGGTTTTGATGCGTAAGTAAGATTGGTTCTTGCTTAAGCCCGTAGCAGCCACGTAAAACTTGCAACAACAAAGTAGAGGACGTCTAACTTGTTTTTGCAGGGCATGTTGTGATGTGATATGGTCAAGACATGATGCTAAATTTTATTGTATGAGATGATCATGTTTTGTAACCGAGTTATCGGCAATTGGCAGGAGCCATATGGTTGTCGCTTTATTGTATGCAATGCAATCGCGCTGTAATGCTTTACTTTATCACTAAGCGGTAGCGATAGTCGTGGAAGCATAAGATTGGCGAGACGACAACGATGCTACGATGGAGATCAAGGTGTCGCGCCGGTGACGATGGTGATCATGACGGTGCTTCGAAGATGGAGATCACAAGCACAAGATGATGATGGCCATATCATATCACTTATATTGATTGCATGTGATGTTTATCTTTTATGCATCTTATCTTGCTTTGATTGACGGTAGCATTATAAGATGATCTCTCACTAATTATCAAGAAGTGTTCTCCCTAAGTATGCACCTTTGCGAAAGTTCTTCGTGCTGAGACACCACGTGATGATCGGGTGTGATAGGCTCTACGTTCAAATACAACTGGTGCAAAATAGTTGCACACCCGGAATACTCAGGTTATACTTGACGAGCCAAGCATATACAGATATGGCCTCGGAACACGGAGACCGAAAGGTCGAGCGTGAATCATATAGTAGATATGATCAACATAGTGATGTTCACCAATGAAACTACTCCATCTCACGTGATGATCGGACATGGTTTAGTTGATTTGGATCACGTAATCACTTAGAGGATTAGAGGGATGTCTATCTAAGTGGGAGTTCTTTAAGTAAATTAATTGAACCTAAATTTATCATGAAACTTAGTACCTGATAGTATCTTGCTTGTTTATGCTTGATTGTAGATAGATGGCTCGTGCTGTTGTTCTGTTGAATTTTAATGCGTTCCTTGAGAAAGCAAAGTTGAAAGATGATGGTAGCAATTACACGGACTGGGTCCGTAAATTGAGGATTATCCTCATTGCTGCACAGAAGAATTACGTCCTGGAAGCACCGCTGGGTGCCAGGCCTGCTGCTGGAGCAACACCAGATGTTATGAACGTCTGGCAGAGCAAAGCTGGTGACTACTCGATAGTTCAGTGTGCCATGCTTTACGGCTTAGAATCGGGACTTCAACGATGTTTTGAACATCATGGAGCATATGAGATGTTCCAGGAGTTGAAGTTAATATTTCAAGCAAATGCCCGGATTGAGAGATATGAAGTCTCCAATAAGTTCTATAGCTACAAGATGGAGGAGAACAGTTCTGCCAGTGAGCATATACTCAAAATGTCTGGGTATAATAATCACTTGATTCAATTGGGAGTTAATCTTCCAGATGATTGCGTCATTGATAGAATTCTCCAATCACTGCCACCAAGCTACAAGAGCTTCGTGATGAACTATAATATGCAAGGGATGAATAAGACTATTCCCGAGCTCTTCGCAATGCTGAAAGCTGCGGAGGTAGAAATCAAGAAGGAGCATCAAGTGTTGATGGTCAACAAGACCACTAGTTTCAAGAAAAAGGGCAAAGGGAAGAAGAAGAAGGGGAACTTCAAAAAGAACAGCAAACAAGTTCCTACTCAAGATAAGAAACCCAAACCTGGACCTAAGCCTGAAACTGAGTGCTTCTACTGCAAGCAGACTGGTCACTGGAAGCGGAACTGCCCCAAGTATTTGGCGGATAAGAAGGATGGCAAGGTGAACAAAGGTATATGTGATATACATGTTATTGATGTGTACCTTACTAATGCTCGCAGTAGCACCTGGGTATTTGATACTGGTTCTGTTGCTAATATTTGCAACTCGAAACAGGGACTACAGATTAAGCGAAGATTGGCTAAGGACGAGGTGACGATGCGCGTGGGAAACGGTTCCAAAGTCGATGTGATCGCAGTCAGCACGCTACCTCTACATCTACCTTCGGGATTAATATTAGACCTAAATAATTGTTATTTGGTGCCAGCGTTAAGCATGAACATTATATCTGGATCTTGTTTGATGCGAGATGGTTATTCATTTAAATCTGAGAATAATGGTTGTTCTATTTATATGAGTAATATCTTTTATGGTCATGCACCCTTAAAGAGTGGTCTATTTTTATTGAATCTCGATAGTAGTGACACACATATTCATAGTGTTGAAACCAAAAGATGTAGAGTTGATAATGATAGTGCAACTTAATTGTGGCACTGCCATTTAGGTCATATCGGTGTAAAGCGCATGAAGAAACTCCATGATGATGGACTTTTGGAACCACTTGATTATGAATCACTTGGTACTTGCGAACTGTGCCTCATAGGCAAGATGACTAAAACACCATTCTCCGGTACTATGGAGAGAGCAACAGATTTGTTGGAAATCATACATACAGATGTATGTGGTCCGATGAACGTTGAGGCTCGTGGCGGATATCGTTATTTTCTCACGTTCACAGATGACTTAAGCAGATATGGGTATATCTACTTAATGAAACATAAGTCTGAAACATTTGAAAAGTTCAAAGAATTTCAGAGTGAAGTTGAAAATCATCGTAACAAGAAAATAAAATTCCTACGATTTGATCGTGGAGGAGAATATTTGAGTTACGAGTTTGGTGTACATTTGAAAAATTGTGGAATAGTTTCGCAACTCACGCCACCCGGAACACCACAGCGTAATGGTGTGTCCGAACATCCTAATCGTACTTTACTAGATATGGTACGATCTATGATGTCTCTTACTGATTTACCGCTATTGTTTTGGGGATACGCTCTAGAGACGGCCGCATTCACGTTAAATAGGGCACCATCAAAATCCGTTGAGACGACGCCTTATGAACTGTGGTTTGGCAAGAAACCAAAGTTGTCGTTTCTGAAAGTTTGGGGCTATGATGCTTATGTGAAAAAGCTTCAACCTGATAAGCTCGAACCCAAATCGGAGAAATGTGTCTTCATGGGATATCCAAAGGAAACTATTGGATACACCTTATATCACAGATCCGAAGGCAAGACTTTTGTTGCTAAATTCAGAAACTTTCTGGAGAAGGAGTTCCTCTCGAAAGAAGTGAGTGGGAGGAAAGTAGAACTTGACGAGGTAACTGTACCTGCTCCCTTATTGGAAAGTAGTGCATCACAGAAAACCGTTTAAGTGACACCTACACCAGTTAGTGAGGAAGCTAATGATGATGATCATGAAACTTCAGAACAAGATACTACTAAACCTCGTAGATCAACCAGAGTGAGATCCGCGCCAGAGTGGTACGGTAATCCTGTTCTAGAAGTCATGCTACTAGATCATGATGAACCTACGAACTATGAAGAAGCGATGGTGAGCCCAGATTCCGCAAAATGGCTTGAAGCCATGAAATATGAGATGGGATCCATGTATGAGAATAAAGTATGGACTTTGGTTGACTTGCCCGATGATGGGCAAGCAATTGAGAATAAATGGATCTTCAAGAAGAAGACTGACGCTGACGGTAATGTTACTGTCTACAAAGCTCGACTTGTCGCAAAAGGTTTTCGACAAGTTCAAGGGGACGATGGGACCTTCTCACCCGTAGCAATGCTTAAGTCTGTCCGAATCATGTTTTCAATTGCCGCATTTTATGATTATGAAATTTGGCAGATGGATTTCAAAACTGCATTCCTGAATGGATTTCTGGAAGAAGAGTTGTATATGATGCAACCAGAAGGTTTTGTCGATCCAAAGGGAACTAACAAAGTGTGCAAGCTCCAGCGATCCATTTATGGACTGGTGCAAGCCTCTCGGAGTTGGAATAAACGCTTTGATAGTGTGATCAAAGCATTTGGTTTTATACAGACTTTTGGAGAAGCCTGTATTTACAAGAAAGTGAGTGGGAGCTCTATAGCATTTCTGATATTATATGTGGATGACATATTACTAATTGGAAATGATATAGAATTTCTGGATAGCATAAAGGGATACTTGAATAAGAGTTTTTCAATGAAAGACCTCGGTGAAGCTGCTTACATATTAGGCATTAAGATCTATAGAGATAGATCAAAACACTTAATTGGACTTTCACAAAGCACATACCTTGACAAAGTTTTGAAGAAGTTCAAAATGGATCAAGCAAAGAAAGGGTTCTTGCCTATGTTACAAGGTGTGAAGTTGAGTAAGACTCAATGCCCGACCACTGCAGAAGATAGAGAGAAAATGAAAGATGTTCCCTATGCTTCAGCCATAGGCTCTATCATGTATGCAATGCTGTGTACCAGACCTGATGTGTGCCTTGCTATAAGTCTAGCAGGGAGGTACCAAAGTGATCCAGGAGTGGATCACTGGACAGCGGTCAAGAACATCCTGAAATACCTGAAAAGGACTAAGGATATGTTTCTCATATATGGAGGTGACAAAGAGCTCATCGTAAAAGGTTACGTTGATGCAAGCTTTGACACTGATCCGGACGATTCTAAATCGCAAACCGGATACGTGTTTACATCAAACGGTGGAGCTGTCAGTTGGTGCAGTTCTAAACAAAGCGTTGTAGCGGGATCTACATGTGAAGCGGAGTACATAGCTTCTTCGGAAGCAGCAAATGAAGGATTCTGGATGAAGGAGTTCATATCCGATCTAGGTATCATAGCTAGTGCATCGGGTCCAATGAAAATCTTTTGTGACAATACTGGTGCAATTGCCTTGGCAAAGGAATCCAGATTTCACAAGAGAACCAAGCACATCAAGAGACGCTTCAATTCCATCCGGGATCTAGTCCAGGTGGGAGACATAGAGATTTGCAAGATACATACGGATCTGAATGTTGCAGACCCGTTGACTAAGCCTCTTCCACGAGCAAAACATGATCAGCACCAAAGCTCCATGGGTGTTAGAATCATTACTGTGTAATCTAGATTATTGACTCTAGTGCAAGTGGGAGACTGAAGGAAATATGCCCTAGAGGCAATAATAAAGTTATTATTTATTTCCTTATATCATGATAAAATGTTTATTACTCATGCTAGAATTGTATTAACCGGAAACATAATACATGTGTGAATACATAGACAAACAGCGTGTCACTAGTATGCCTCTACTTGACTAGCTCGTTAATCAAAGATGGTTATGTTTCCTAACCATGAACAAAGAGTTGTTATTTGATTAACGGGATCACATCATTAGGTGAATGATCTGATTGGCATGACCCATTCCATTAGCTTAGCACCCAATCATTTAGTATGTTACTATTGCTTTCTTCATGACTTATACATGTTCCTATGACTATGAGATTATGCAACTCCCGTTTGCCGGAGGAACACTTTGTGTGCTACCAAACGTCACAATGTAAATGGGTGATTATAAAGGAGCTCTACAGGTGTCTCCAAAGGTACATGTTGGGTTGGCGTATTTCAAGATTAGGATTTGTCACTCCGATTGTCAGAGAGGTATCTCTGGGCCCTCTCGGTAATACACATCACATAAGCCTTGCAAGCATTGCAACTAATGAGTTAGTTGTGAGATGATGTATTACGGAACGAGTAAAGAGACTTACCGGTAACGAGATTGAACTAGGTATGGGATACCGACGATCGAATCTCGGGCAAGTAACATACCGATGACAAAGGGAACAACGTATGTTGTTATGTGGTCTGACCGATAAAAGATCTTCGTAGAATATGTAGGAGCCAGTATGAGCATCCAGGTTCCGCTATTGGTTATTGATCGGAGACATGTCTCGGTCATGTCTACATTGTTCTCGAACCCGTAGGGTCCGCACGCTTAAGGTTTCGATGGCAGTTATATTATGAGTTTATGAGTTTTGATGTACCGAAGTTAGTTCGGAGTCCCGGATGTGATCACGGACATAACGAGGAGTCTCGAAATGGTCGAGACATAAAGATTGATATATTGGACGGATATATTCGGACACCGGAAGTGTTCCGGGGAAGTTTCAGATAAAACCGGAGCACCGGGGGGTTACCGGAACCCCCCGGGGGGTTAATGGGCCTCATGGGCCTAAAGTGGAGAAGAGGAGGGGCTGCCAGGGCAGGCCGCGCGCCCCCTCTCCCCCTAGTCCGAATTGGACAAGGAGGGAGGGGCGGCGCCCCCCCTTTTCTTCTCTCCTTCCCCCTCTCCTACTTGGACAAGGAAAGGGAGGGGAGTCCTACTCCCGGTAGGAGTAGGACTCCTCCTGCGTGCCTCCTACTAGGGCCGGCCGCACCCCCCTGGATCCTTTATATACGGAGGAAAGGGGCACCCCTAGACACACAAGTTGATCCACGTGATCATATTCTTAGCCGTGTGCGGTGCCCCCTTCCACCATAGTCCTCGATAATATTGTAGCGGTGCTTAGGTGAAGCCCTGCGACGGTAGTACATCAAGATCGTCACCACGCCGTCGTGCTGACGGAACTCTTCCCTGACACTTTGCTGGATCGGAGTCCGGGGATCGTCATCGAGCTGAACGTGTGCTAGAACTCGGAGGTGCCGTAGTTTCGGTGCTTGATCGGTCGGGCCGTGGAGACGTACGACTACATCAACCAAGTTAACGCTTCTGTTGTCGATCTACAAGGGTACGTAGATCACACTCTCCCCCTCTCGTTGCTATGCATCACCAGGATCTTGCGTGTGCATAGGAATTTTTTTGAAATTACTACGTAACCCAACAATATCTACATGCCCTAATTCACCTCTGGGCCCTGGGCCTTCATGCTAGATCTCCTCTGTAAAGCGCCGTACCTCTTGTCTTCTCGGGCTTCCAACATGATTAACTCCTTGTGGACATAACCCGGCCCCTTATGGCCAGTTTATACTTAATAGTAATATCCCCAACAGGAGAAGTGCTTAGCTTTGGGTTCAATCTTGTGGTGCTCGATCCCAATGACAGAAAGGGAAACGATACATATTGTATTGTTGCCATCGAGGATAAAAAGATGGGGTTTATATCATATTGCATGAGTTTATCCCTCTACATCATGCCATCTTGCTTAAGGTGTTACTCTGTTCTTATGAACTTAATACTCTAGATGCATGCTGGATAGCGGTCGATGTGTGGAGTAATAGTAGTAGATGCAGAATCGTTTCGGTCTACTTGTCACGAACGTGATTCCTATATACATGATCATGCCTAGATATTCTCATAATTATTCGCTTTTCTATCAATTGCTCGACAGTAATTTGTTCACCCACCGTAATACTTATGCTATCTTGAGAGAAGCCACTAGTGAAACCTATGGCCCCCGGGTCTATTTTCCATCATAAAAGTGTCCAATCTATTTTATTTTGCAATCTTTACTTTCAATCTATATCATAAAAATACCAAAAATATTTATCTTATTATTATCATCTCTATCAGATCTCACTCTTGCAAGTGGCCGTGAAGGGATTGACAACCCCTTTATCGCTTTGGTTGCGAGGTTCTTATTTGTTTGTGTACATACAAGGTGACTCGCGCGTGGTCTCCTACTGGATTGATACATTCGTTCTCAAAAACCGAGGGAAATACTTACGCTGCTTTACTGCATCACCCTTTCCTCTTCAAGGGAAAACCAACGCAGTGCTCAAGAGGTAGCAACCATTCACGTGACGCCATGTGTCTTGGTTTTAATGGTTGTAGAAGGTGTCGTGCGGATAGCTGCTTGACCTTGACTGAACAGGAGGCGTGCGAGCGCCGTCCGTGATGCAGGCTGACCGAGAGGCGTGCAAGCTGTCCTCGAGTGTGCAGGATCACCGGGAAGCGTGCGAGCTATACGCTCCGCAAGCTCACCGGGAAGCGAGCCCTTTGACTTCCATGGCCGCCCACCTTGCTCGCATCCTCTCCACTAATGGCGCCCAAGCCACAGTTTAATTCGCTTTTTAAATATAAAACACTCATCGCAAACGTTTTAGTTAGAACACCCGTATGCAAACCGACAGTTTCCCCAGGAAGCCAAGAGAAAATGTGCCGAGCAAGATTTCTGCAGCTCTTGATCACAAACGTTTTAGATAGAACACCTGTATTCAAAGTGAGAGCAGCGCAGGATTTGTGCATCCCTTCAACGCAAATGGTTGTTTTGGATGATCCGTGTGCAACCACGTACAAACAATTTGGTAAGATTTGTCAATCCTTGCAACACTGCGATTTGTCAAAATATGAAGCTAAAAATCACTAGTAGTATCTAATTTTTGCAACTGAAATTCAGTAATTAAGTATAGATTTCATTCATAGATTAAGCAGTGTTCTTAATTTATACAAACAGTTCAACTCGATAGCTGAACCAACCAAACCTTTCCCCAATTATTTCCAACCACATGCTGAAATAGCTAGTTCAACTATATATACTAGCTAATTTTAAGTACGTTGTACAGTTCCACCACATCTATAGTCAGATGAACTGAACAAAATAGCCCCTAAATACTACTACTACTGCGGAGGGGCTTTGTACTACTCCCGGCTGCCTCTCCTCTGCCGAGCGCGCTCAATAAGAGGTGGAGGAGGAGGAGCCTACCGACGACCTGGGGAACCGCAATGCGGTGCCTGCTGCTAATGCAGCTTTAGCGACGCTCACCTCGAACGCCATCTGCCGCTCCAGACGACCCCTCTCGAAGCGGTGGTTCTCCTTGTAGATCTCCCGATTCCTCGCCTCTGAGGCGGCGTGTGCCGCGGCCACTGCGACGGTAAGGCTCTTTGCGTGCTCAACGAGGCGCTCCTCCTCCTCCCGCAGGAACTCGGTGTAGCGCGCAAGGTTGTTGTCGCATATGCAGGCATCCACCTCCGCCTCCTGCCTTCAAGCGGCGGTGGCGGAGCGGGTGATGACCCCGGTGGTCGACGGTGGGCTGTCGGCCATGGCGGGGGGCGACGGGGTGGTGGCCACGACCACCACCTCCCGCCTTCGGGCCACGGTGGCGGAGCGGGTAATGGCCACAGTGGCCGGCAGTGGGGTGGTGGCCACGACGGCCATCTCCCGCCTTCGGGCCGCAGCGGCAGAGCGGGCGATGGCCCTGGCTTTCAACGATGGTGTGGCGGCAACGGCGGCCGATAACAGCTACCGATGGGCACCAGCGGCGGAGTGAGTGGTGGGTGTTCCGCGCACACCCAACAGGGACGCCAGGCGCACTACACTACGCCGGGGACTGCGTCGCCGCCGCCGTGGTGTAGCTTCCCAGCTGGAGCTGTCCTTTGATGACGGCGGAGTGGATGAGCGACGACGACGGACCAGTGCCATTGGCGAATGTGGGAGAAGCAGACAAGATAAGCTACAAGGATGGAGGGGAAAATGCGACGTAGGACTCGCCGATCGTGAGGGTTTTTATAGCAGGCCGGTAAGCACAGGGATTTTGGGGGATTTCACCGAGTCGGGTGGGAAGCTTGTGCGGGAACCTGCGAGGTTGCGTGGGAACGGGCTCACCGACGATTCATTGGCACCACAGTTTGGCAAAAAGAACGCCCCCGCGCGCTGCGCAAGCTTACGCTGTAAGCTGTCTGCGGTAGCAGGGTGACAAGACGTGTGAGAGGAGGATGAAAGGCCACGTACACATACGATTAATAAAAAAACTTTTGCGATTTAATTACCTGCTATACCACCATCCTGGTTTATAAGTATGATTTAACTAATAAAATATGAATGCATGTCGCCAAAGATTATATAGTTGGATTTGTATTTGAAAATAGTTTCCAATTATATAATTTTTAAAACATGCATTAACATTTTGTTGGTTAAATTTGAGGGCAAAGTATGGCACGGAATATAAAGGAGACTATAGACTAGACGGAGGAGGTACCACACGGCCGCTCTCTACGCAACGACGCAACTATGGGACAGCTTGTAGGCGACCATTTCCTACGTGTTCACCTGCACTATGCATGTGGTTGCTTGTGGTTCAGGCGGCCACGGCGCGCTCTGCTCGCGTCCCGCCGCGCGCGCTCTGTGCTCGTGTCTCTCCGGATGCTCTTCCCTCGTCCCTCCACGTGCGCTGCCAGTGTTTTGGGCCGGCGCATGATCACGCACGTTCGTGTGCAAGCGGTTGCGCCGGGCATGGTGCGATGATGCAGTTACCCGCTGCAAAAACTGCCATGCGGACGCGCCGAGAATCCACACTGCCCGGCCCCCTTTTATTCCTACGGCCATTTACCTTCATCTCTCGTCTCACACAACACAATAAGCACACCCATGAGGACACATACAGAGAGGACATCCAACGGTTCCAATGGCGCTCCTCATGGCTCCAATGGCGCTCCCAGCGGCCGACGATGACAACGGCGGGCAGTTCACCATGCATAATGTAGTGGACACCCACGTGAGGGGGAAGGCCCTCTTGGTGGTGTACACGAACGATCCGGTCTCGGTGGAGAGCTCCATCCAAACTATGGAGCAGTTCCTTGCTGAGGACAAGTACCGAGTGGTCGGCTTCGACCTCGAGTACACCATCGGTCATGCCGGGCACGATCATAAGGTTGTCGTCGCCCAGTTGTGCGTGTGACGTGCGACATGACGTCCTCGTCTACCACTTCCACCTTGCCAAAAGTCCTTGCGAGCGTTTCTCCATGTTTATCAACAGCTCCGACTATAGTTTTGCTACAGTGGGCACCACCAACGATCTAAAAGCGCTCAAGGTCTCGGACTTGAAATGCCCGAATCTTGTCAACATCCAGCACCACTACAAGGTTTGGGGCAGCGACAAAAGAAAACTGAACTCCCCGGTTGACCTTGCCTCGGCCATTATCGACCCCTACTACGCGAAGATGAAGCAAGCGAGCAATAAGGACAAGAACGCCTGGCACAGTGTGTGGCATAAGAGACTGGATGAACAACAGGTCAAGTACGCGGCCATGGACGCGTACACAAGCTACGAGATGTACAGGCGGATCGTTGACATGAGGAACTGTCTTCTTCCTGACCCAGATGAGGAATCGAGCCATATAGCTGTGGCGGGAGCGTCACAAGAAGTAGATGACTAGACGATCGTTTCTCCTACTTTAGAATGCATGCAATAGTTTATTGAGGTGTGTGTGAATGATCTGTATAGTCACTTATGTAATTGGATGTTTATTTCAGTTATATATACATGTTATTCTACTATAGATAAAGCAATTCACATGGCTTATTAGCAGCAATCGTCTGTGTTATTATTGGTCTTCACACACATTTCAGATTATGGACCTGTTTGCCGCGTATCACACACATCTTGTTCAGTTGAACCGTTTCCATTATGTTGCCTAATCACACACAGTTCATCCTAGTGAACCGTATGTTGTATATTGCACACGCCTTCATCTGGATGCCCGTTTCTTTTGTGCCTCCTCATCCCAAACAGTTAATTGAGCTAAACCGTATGCCCTGCATCGCACACGCAACTAAATTCTGAACCGTGTTTGATGCATCTGCCATCGCAAACGCTTTGCACCTTTTTTGACATTTTTTACACCATCATTTGCGATTATGGCATCGCACACAGTTTCGTCGAAGGGTCTCTGATCGTAGTGCCGCGTTTGGACCATCCTGCAGTAGTGGCCTTCTACATTGTATCTTCATGGCCCATCTGTCCGGCCCACGTCACCTAACCCGGACGCCCGAGGACCCCATAATCCCGGACTCCCTCAATGGGTAAATGAGTTATCCATGAATATCAATCAAGTCAAGAAACTCAGAAAGATTGTTAGGATAAAGAAATTAGCGACAAAAAACAACAAGATCTTTGTCTGCACAATGAAGAAGATATTAGTTCACTACAGGATGGTACTAACTATTATACCTTGCATTTTTTATTTCTTTGCCCCATTTCCAATATAGAGAAGATATGTATGCACATTCTTGTTTTCAGGACTTGCCAAAGTAGTTCACTGATGATTACCTCTCAAACTACATGTATGGTCAGGAGGCGAGGAAGGTATTCATACAACACCCATGGTTCAATATTGAAGTGTTCCTGAAGAGGATGAAGGATGGATGATCAATCATCCACAGGCACTGGCATAAAGTTGCAAAGACCTTCAACATCAATGAAGGCTCAATATTCGCCTTGTGCTTCAGCAGTTTCCCAGATGAGATACATCTGTCTATGTACCATCTATGATGCTAATTTCGAAAGGTTATAGATGTTGCATGTGAAACGTTGTGCTGGTGCAGTTTTGTAATGGAGTAGCTGAGTGTTGAAGCTATATGACATTGTACTCCGATGTATTTCAATTATGAAAATGAAATATATTGTGTGCTTAATATGAAATGTCAATTAGATTAATAAATGGATTATTAATAATACGATAATTAGCCTGCTAATTGGGTTTTTCTATTGCAAACGGTTATTCAGAAAACACCATGGGCGATGACCCCAAGCAACGCACACAGTTTCTACGAATAAACTGTGTTATATTAATGAACAATCACACACGACATCCTCTTGAAAACTGTTTGCGTTAGGCCACCTAGCACAAACGTTTACCACATAAAAACTATGTGTGATGGACAACCTTTGCCACACAGTTTCTTCTACGCACCATGTGTGATGCATTCAATAACACAAACGATAAAATTGTTAATACCATGTGCAATGGAAACGCTATCACAAACGATTTAACGGAGAAATTTGTGTCTGATGTACCTGTGAACAGAAACATTTTCCTTGGAGCGACTGTGTGGGATGTATATATGAACGGAAACGTTTAGCAGGGACTAACTGTGTGGGATGTACTTACGACCAGAAATGATTTCGCCTGTATAATTGTATTTTTAGCACTACTGTACGTATAACCGTATTTGGTAGCTCGTCGGTCGCACACGACCTCATTTTGCCGAGCGTGTGTGCCAGGAGGGCATATCCCCAACGGTTTCTGTGATGTGTGGGAAGGACCCCCTATCACCCACACTAACTAGGCGACGGTTCCAAATGCCGTCGCGGAAAGGGGTTAAAAACTGCTTGTATAGCACCTCGTTGTACTAGTGTATGCCCTAGAGGCAATAATAAAGTTGTTATTTTATATTTCATTATTCAAGATAAATGTTTATTATACATGCTAGAATTGTATTAACCGGAAACTTTAATACATGTGTGAATACATAGACAAAACACTAAGGCCCTAGTGAGCCTCTACTTGACTAGCTCGTTGATCAAAGATGGTTATGGTTTCCTAACCATGGACCTGAGTTGTCATTTGATGAACAGGATCACATCATTAGAGAATGATGTGATGGACAAGACCATCTGTTAGCTTAGCATAATGATCGTTCAGTTTAATTCTATTTCTTTCTTCATGTCAAATACATATTCCTTCGACTATGAGATTATGCAACTCCTGAACACCGGAGGAATACCTTGTGTGCTATCAAACGTCACAACGTAACTAGGTGATTATAAAGATTCTCTACAGGTATCTCTGAAGGTGTTTGTTGGGTTGGCATAAATTGAGATTCGGATTTGTCACTCCAAGTATCGCAGAGGTATCTCTGGGCCCCCTCCCTAATGCACATCATAAGAAGCCTTGCAAGCAAAGTGACTAATGAGTTAGTTGCGGTATGATGTATTACGGGACGAGTAAAGAGACTTTCCGGTAACGAGATTGAACTAGGTATGTAGATACCGACGATCAAATGTCGGACAAGTAACATACCGATGACAAAGGGAATAACGTATGTTGTCATAATGGTTCGACCGATAAAGATCTTCGTATAATATGTAGGAGCCAATATGAGCATCCAGGTTCCGCTATTGGTTATTGACCAGAGAAGTGTCTCGGTCATGTCTACATAGGTCTCGAACCCGCAGGGTCCGCATGCTTAACGTTCGTTGACGACATTGTACTATATGAGTTATGTGATTTGGTTACAGAATGTTGTTCAGAGTCCCGGATGAGATCACGGACATGACAAGGAGTCTCGAAATGGTCAAGAGGTAAAGAGTGATATATAGGATGATGGTATTCGGACACCGGAAGTGTTCCGGAGGGTACTGGGTACTTATAGGGTCACCGGAAAGGAGTTTCGGGCACCCCCGGCAAAGATATGGGCCTTATGGGCCAAGTGAGGGAACACACCAGCCCTGGTGCGCCCCTACAGAGGTCAGCCCTATGAGGAGGTGAAGGAAAGAGGGGGGGGGGCAACGAAAGTGTGGATTAGGATTCCTACTTCTTTTGTCTAAAAAAGGATTCCTACTTCCTTCCCTATCCCCCCTCTTTCCTTTCCCCTCGGTTATATATGGCAGGGGGCGTGCGCGGCTTGGGAGGGACTCCAAGTAGGATTCCTCCTACTTGGGCGCCTCCTATGGCTGCTCCTCCCTCCCTCCCACCTATATATATGAGGAGGGGGCGCCTAGCACAGACCAGACAATTGCCTAGCCGTGTGCGGAGCCCCCCTCCAAAGTTTACACCCCCGGTCATATTTTCTTTGTGCTTAGGCGAAGCCCTGCGAGGATCACTTGACCAAAATTGTCACCACGTCGTCGTGCTGACGGAACTCATCTACTTACTCGACACATTGCTAGATCAAGAAGGCGAGGGACATCATCGAGTTGAACGTGTGCAGAACTCGGAGGTGTCGTATGTTCGGTGCTTGATCGGTCGGAGCTAGAAGAAGTCCGACTACATCAACCGCGTTGTCAAACGCTTCCGCTTTCGGTCTACGAGGGTACGTGAGCACACCCCCCCTCCCATTGCTATGCATCTCCTAGATAGATCTTGCGTGAGCGTAGGAAATTATTTGAAATTGCATGCTACGTTTCCCAACACCCCCTGCCTTGTGGGCCCCCTGTGACTCCCCTGACCTACACTACTAGGAAAAGGCTAATTAGTGGCTAATTAATGGCGCACTATAGGTGCGCAGGTGCGCCATTACTATTTGTTACTAGTGGCGTGGTAATAGTGGTGCACCTATAGTGCACCATTATTATGCCTAGAAGGTGCGCCATTACTATCTGACTTAGTAATGGCGCACCACATAGAAGTGCGCCATTACTAACAATTTTTTTCAAAAACAAATTTTTTTTTTCAATTTATTCTTAATCTCAGGTCAATATGCTTAATCTCAAGTCAAATCGCACTTCATTGTCAAACTTCCCGAAAGGTCACCCATCCTCACACTACTCCAACCCGAGCACGCTTAACTTCGCAGTTCTATCCAACCCTAGCACCAGCTCACTTAACAGGCACTTATTGATATATCTATCATATCAATCCTATTAAACCTTGTTGATGTCTAGGACTTTGTTCATGTTCATGAGTGTGATGAAATCTTGAAAAAATATTTCAAACTTCCCGGTCATATTACCTATCATATTTTGAAAAAAAAATCAAAACCATTTTTTCTGTTACTAGTGGCGCACCTAGCAAATGGTGTGCCACTAGTAAGTTTGATTTTTTTTCATTCCCCCCCTCTAGATCTTAAAAGCCCCGTATCTTTCGTTCTGTTAGGTTTTTGGGGATATTGAAAATGTTCAACGGGGTTCCCCCAGCTCAATTCGGATGTAACTTTTCGAGTAGATGATTTTTCATATAAAAAACTTTTTAATCCGAGTTCGTATGCAAAAGTTATGCACATTTTACTAAATTCCAGAGAGATTTTGCAAATAAAGTCAAAATTCCTATTTGTAAATTTTCCCAACTACTAGACCACATATCACATGGGAATTTTTTTTTATTATTTTTTTGACATTTCCATCATTTTCTTTTATTTTTTCTAAAACTGAAAAGTCGGTCCAGGGGGGGTGCAAAGAAAGTTAGTAATGGTGCACCACCTAACAATGCATGATTAGTAACCCTGGTTACTAATGGCGCACCTGTGACATGGTGCGCCATTACTAGTTTTGCACAAAAAAATAATTGTTAGTAGTGGCGCACCATGGTTGTGGTGCGCCATTACTAGTTTGAACTAGTAATGGTGCACTATACCCTGGTGCGCCATTACTAGTTTTGAAAAAAAAGTAAAAAAATTTGTTAGTTGTGGTGCACAGAGTGTGTGGTGCGCCATTACTAGTTAAAACTAGTAATGGCGCACTATGCCCTGGTGTGCCATTACTAGTTTTGGAAAAATAAAAAAAATTGTTAGTAGTGGCGCACCGTGGGTGTGGTGCGCCATTAGTGATATGGACACTAATGGCGTACCTACACATGGTGCGTCACTGCTATATAGCAGTGGCGCACCACATGTGTGGTGCGCCATTAATGTCCATATTAGCTATAGCCCTTTTCCTAGTAGTGCTAA
Source organism: Triticum aestivum (assembly GCF_018294505.1). Lineage (NCBI taxonomy): Eukaryota > Viridiplantae > Streptophyta > Magnoliopsida > Poales > Poaceae > Triticum > Triticum aestivum. The sequence goes on from NC_057797.1 coordinate 619,814,574, forward strand.
TTCTTTCGCCTATATATTCACATATATTCCCAAACCAGCAGAAGCATCCACGAAAACACTTTTTCACCGCCGTAACCTTCTGTTCCTGTGAGATCCCATTGTAACACCCACGATGCGGCTATATCTCCCATGTGTCGGAGCGCGACTTAGAGGCATAACCGCATTGTAGGCATGTCGCAAGAGGGGTAATCTTTACACATCCCATGTACTGAATAAGAAAGAGGTACAGAGATGGCTTACAATCGCCACTTCACACAATACATGAATAAAGCATTACATCATCCAGAATACAATCAAGGTCCGACTACGGAACCCAAATAAAGAAAGACAACCCCTAATGCAACAGATCCCCGATCGCCCCGACTGGGCTCCACTACTGATATACAGGAAACGAAACAAGACTACGAACACGATCTTCACCGAGCTCCTCCTTGAGCTCGGTTGTGTCACCTGCACGGTATCATCGGCACCTACAACTAGTTTTGGAAGTAACTATGAGTCACGAGGACTCAGCAATCTCACACCATCGCGATCAAGACTATTTAAACTTATGGGTAGGAAAAGGGGTAGTGAGGTGGAGCTGCAGCAAGCACTAGCATATATGGTGGCTAACATACGCAAATGAGAGCGAGAAGAGAAGGCAAAGCACGGTCGAGAAACTACAAAGATCAAGAAGTGATCCAACAACTACTTACGTTCAAGCATAACATGAGACCGTGCTCTCTTCCCGGACTCCGCCGAAAAGAGACCATCACGGCTACACACGCGGTTGATGTATTTTAAATTAAGTCAAGTGTCAAGTTCTCTACAACCGGACATTAACAAATTCCCATCTGCCCATAACCGCGGGCACGGCTTTCGAAAGTTCAAATCCCTGCAGGGGTGTCCCAACTTAGCCCATCACAAGCTCTCACGGTCAACGAAGGATATTCCTTCTAGCGGGAAGACCCGATCAGACTCGGAATCCCGGTTACAAGACATTTCAACAATGGTAAAACAAGACCAGCAAAGCTGCCCGATGTGCCGACAAATCCCGATAGGAGTCGCACGTATCTCGTTCTCAGGGCACACCGGATGAGCCATACGTCGGGTTGGCATAGACCCTGGTTGCCCAGGGGGCGTCGGACATCGCTCAGGTTGGACCAACACTTAGAGAAGCACCGGCCCGGGGGGGTTAAAATAAAGATGACCCTCGGGCTCGCGAAAACCTAAGGAAAAAAGGGCTAGGTGAGGCAAATGTAAAACCAAGGTTGGGCCTTACTGGAGGATTTTTATTCAAGGCGAACTGTCAAGGGGTTCCCATTATCACCGAACTGTGTAAGGAACACAAAATCAAGGAACATAACACCGGTATGAAGGAAACTAGGGCGGCAAGAGTGGAAAAAAACACCAGGCATAAGGCCGAGCCTTCCACCCTTTACCAAGTATATAGGTGCATTAAATAAATAAGAGATATTGTGATATCCCAACAATAAACATGTTCCAACAACGAACAAATCTCCAATCTTCACCTGCAACTAGCAACGCTATAAGAGGGGCTGAGCAAAGCGGTAACATAGCCAAATAACAGTTTGCTAGGACAAGGTGGGTTAGAGGCTTGACATGGCAATATGGGAGGCATGACATAGCAAGTGGTAGGTATCGCGGCATAGGCATAGAAATAGAGCGAGCAACTAGCAAGCAAAGATAGAAGTGATTTCGAGGGTATGGTCATCTTGCCTGCAAAGTTCTCCGAGTTGACGTAAGCTTGATCCTCGTAAACGTACTCAACGGGTCCTCGAACACGAACTCGTCTCCCGGCTCAACCCAAGACAAGAACACAAGCCAAGGAAACACAATCAACCATGGTGCGATGCGCAAGCAACATGATGCAAAACATGGCATGATATGCGGTAGGTGGTATGCAATGCATATACGTGCTTCGGAAGGGAAAGATTGAAACATGATTCAACTTGGCAATCCAAGAGTGTTGCCGGAAAGATGAGTTCATTTCGGTCAAAATCGATATAAAGATCACCGGAATCGGATGCACGGTTTGCAAATGGCAAGCAAAACAATAATGGCACTATTCTGCGATTAACAGTACGATGCCATATAGAATGCAACAAGAAACTAAGCTACTGCACTCCAACATAGCAACAAAGCACATGGCAGTGATCCACTCAAGATGCTTGACAAAAGATGAACACTGAGCTACGGCTAAATCAGACAATAGTAGGTTCAAACAAGCATGGCAAAAGTGCAAAAGATATCAGGTTACAGACTTGGTGAAAATAACAACATGCCAGGAATTAACATCAAGAAGAAATGTTTAGAGCAGGATAACAACATGCTACAGGAACATATCATGGCAAAGCAAGGCATGGCATGGAACTTCACAAAGCATATAACAAAAGTCCCTTGCTGACTATAAGCCAAAAGGGATCATAAAATACAATGGCAACCATGTGAACATGGCAAGTTTCGTTAACAGATTCAGACTTAGCAGAAAACTGGAACATGGCAAAAAAGAATTACGTAGGCATGTTTACGAGCTCGATGCACTCACCACAAGGCATTGCATGACAAACTAAGCATACACCAATCAAGTAGACATGATAAATAAGCTAACCATGGAACGAACAACCTTATAGCATGCATGGATCAATTACAACAACCTCGGCAAAATTGCTTAACATGTAAACAATCTGCCAGGAACATTTTATAGCAAAAGTAGAGCAAGATTGAGTCATGCTAGGATGCTCCATAATTGCAAACAAAGACATGGATGGATAGATCATAATAATATCTCCAAAACATTCTTACTGATCATGCTCAAAAGAGGCATGGATCACTCTGTAGCAACAAGAATACATGGCATAAAAATATTAACAGGGCAAAGACTTAGAAGAATTCTAAGTCCCTGAAATCAGCAACATTACAAGAGCTACTTTGCATGCTTGTGCTAGTCACCAGAGATCACAAAAATACATGGCATACACCCCTGTAAAGATGGCATGGCATACTACAAAACATATGTAGGGCTCAAGTTCATAGGAGGCACACGTTAAACATGGCAAAAATGACAAATGTCCAATCTCTGCTAAGAAACTGAAACTAACATTGCATAGCACTCTTGCAACAGCATTTAGGGCATCAAGATGAACTCAAATGAACATGGTGTAACGGAATGAAATGAAGTGCTCATCGAGACGAACAAATTGATATGCTACACGCCCAAAACGGAGCCACAGATACAAAGATATGGCATGATGAAAAATGCTAAAAAATTACTGGGACTTAGGGCAAAAATTAGGTCAACCTCTCAGATCCGGATCTAGATCGGGCATGTTCTTCGAGGATGACCGGAGCTTCTCGTCGGAGCAGTGGCCGCGGTGGTCGGAGTGGTACGAGGGCTCGCCGGAGAGGAGAAGGGACGACGGGGCGGCGGGCTCGGGGCCGTCCTGGCCGTGGCGGATGTCGGCGGCCAGCAGGTCGAGGCGGCGGGCGGCGGAGGAGGTGCGGCGAGACGGAGAGGCGTCTATCGCCGGCGAGCATCGAGGGCGGCAGAGGAGGCGAACGGCGGCGAGGCGGAGGGTGGCGCGGGTCGTTGGGCGGCGGGGAGACGACCGGGAGGCGGCGGGGCGCCGGATGGGCCTCGGGGGCTCTCCCTGGGATCGGCGGGCCGGCGGCAGAGGATGGCGGCGGCGGCATGGGCGGACACGTCCGGCCCGGCAGTTTCGTCCGGCGGCGCGAGGAGAGGAAGAGGGTTAGGGTTTCGCCCGAAAATTTCGAAGGGGGGTCTATATTTATAGCTAGAGGGAGCTAGGAGGCTCCAAATTGAGCACGGTTTTCGGCCACGCGATCGTTATCGAACAACCGAGATGATGAAGGGGGTTTATGTCGGTTTTGGGTCACTTTGGAGAGGTGTTGGGCTGCAACACACACGAGGCCTTTATGGTTCCTCGGTTAACCGTTGGAGTACCAAATGAAGTCCAAATGGCACGAAACTTGGCAGGCGGTCTACCGGTAGTAAACCAAGGCCGCTTGGAAAGTCTCGGTCCAATCCTAGAACGTTTAACACTCACACACGAAAAGAGGTAAAAGGAGACGCCGGAGGACATAGGAGCGCCGGAATGCAAAACGGACAACGGGGAAAATGCTCGGATGCATGAGACGAACATGTATGCAAATGCGATGCACATGATGACATGATATGAGATGCATGACACGCAAACAAATGACAAGGCAACAACAGCGAATAACTGGAGGACACGTGGTGCAACGGTCTCGAGGCGTTACACCCATCTTGGGGCCTTTTCCGGCATCCAGCCAGGGGGATTCGATCACGGAGGGCTTCTACATCATTTCTATTGCACTTCAAATGTAGAGGGATAAACTCAAGCAATATGATATAAACCCCATCTTTTTATCCTCGATGGCAACAATACAATACGTGCCTTGCTGCCCCTACTGTCACTGGGAAAGGACACCGCAAGATTGAACCCAAAGCTAAGCACTTCTCCCGTTGTAGGAAATATTAATCTAGTAGGCCAAACTAAACCGATAATTTGAAGATACTTGCAAAGATATCAAATCATGCATATAAGAATTCAGAGAAGAACCAAATATTGTTCATAGATAAACTTGATCATAAATCCACAATTCATTGGATCTCGGCAAACACACCGCAAAAGAATATTACATCGAATAGATCTCCAAGAACATCAAGGAGAACTTTGCTTGAGAACCAAAGAGAGAGAAGAAGCCATTTAGCTAATAACTATGGACCCGAAGGTGTGTGGTAAACTACTCACACATCATCGGAGAGGCTATGGTGTTGATGTAGAAGACCTCAATGATCGAATCCCCCTCCGGCAGATCGCCGGAAAAGGCCCTAGATGGGATCTCACGGGTACAGAAGGTTGCGGCGGTGGAAAAGTGGTTTCGTGGCTCCCCTGGATGTTTTTAGGGTATAAGAGTATATATAGGCGAAAGAAGTACGTCGGTGGAGCTACGGGGGCCCCACGAGGGTGAGGGCACACCTACCCCCTGGGCGCGCCCTCCTGCCTCGTGGCTGCCTCGTTGCGTCTCTGACTTCCACTCCAAGTCTCCTGGATTGCGTTTGTTCCAAGAAAGATCCTCGCGAAGGTTTCGTTCTGTTTGGATTCCGTTTGATATTCCTTTTATGTGAAACACTGAAATAGGCAAAAAAACAAAAACTGCACTAGGATTCCGGTTAATAGGTTAGGCCCAAAAATAATATAAAAGAGCATATTAAAGCCCATTAAACATCCAAAATAGATAATATAATAGCATGGAACAATCAAAAATTAAAGATACGTTGGAGACGTATCACTTGTCATCTTACTTAATGTGTTACTCCGTTCTTCATGAACTTAATACTCTAGATGCAAGCAGGAATCGGTCGATGTGTGGAGTAATAGTATAAAATGCAGAATCGTTTCGATCTACTTGACACAGACGTGATACCTATATTTCATAATCATTGCCTTAGATATCGTCATAACTTTGCGCTTTTCTATCAATTGCTTGACAGTAATTTGTTCACCCACTGTATTATTTGCTATCTTGAGAGAAGCCTCTAGTGAAACCTATGGCCCCCGGGTCTATTTTCCATCATATAAGTTTCTGATCTAATATTTTCCATCATACAAGTTTCCAATCTACTATATTGCAATATTTTACTTTTCGATCTATAAACCAAAAACCCAAAAATATTTACTTTATCGTTTGTTTAGTTTTATCTATCTCTATGAGATCTCACTTTTGCAAGTGACCATGAAGGGATTGACAACCCCTTTATCGCATTGGGTGCAAGTTGTTTGATTGTTTATGCAGGTATTAGGTGATTTGTGCGTTGTCTCCTACTGGATTGATACCTTGGTTCTCAAACTGAGGGAAATACTTATCTCTACTTTGCTGCATCACCCTTTCCTCTTCAAGGGAAAAACCAACGCAAGCTAAAGAAGTGGCAATGGTTAGGAAACCTTAACCATCTTCAATGAGATAGTCTAGTAGAGGCTCACTAGGGACACATTGTTGTTTATGTATCCACACATGTATTTAAGTTTCTGGTCAATACAATTCTAGCATGAATAATAAACATTTATCATGAACCGAAAATATGATAATAACATTTTATTATTGCCTCTAGGGCATATTTCCAACACCCATTACCAAGGACCTCTCCCAGTGAAGATAAACCAATCTAGTTGACCAAACCAAATGGATGGATAGGAAAGAAATACAAAGCTACAACAATCATGCACAATAAAGTTCAGAAAAGACCCAGTTATGTTTAATTAATAGTCTGATCATAAGCCCACAATTCACCAGATCCCAACAAACACACCCCAAAAGAAGATTACATCGGATAGAACTCCAAAAAAGGCTGAATGGAACATTGCATTGAAGATCAAAGAGAGAAAAGAAGCAATCTACCTACTAGCTTTGGACCCGTAGGTCTGTGGTGAACTACTCACACATCGTCGGAAGGCAGCAAGGATGATGTAGAAGCCCTCCATGATCGATTCCCCCTCCGGCAGAGTACCGAAAAAGGCCTCCAGATGGGATTGCGTAAGAACATAAGCTTGTGGCGACAGAAAAAGTGTTTCGGGTGGCTCCCTTTTGGTTTGGGAATATATGTGAATTTATAGGCTTGGAATTTGGTCAAGCGGAGTTGCATGGTGCCCACGAGCTTAGGTGGCGCTCTGTGAGATCGTGGCTCTCTCGTAGCTCCTCTAGCCTCCTCCCGAAGCTTCTAGGGTCCCTCCTGGTCCATAAAAAATCACCGTAAAGTTTCATCATGTTTGGACTTTGTTTGGTACTAATTTTCTGGAAAGCCAAAAACAAGCAAAAGAAACAGGAACTGGCACTACGCACTAGGTTAAAGGTTAGTCCCAAAAGTTGATATAAAATAGCATATAAATGCATATAAAGCATCGAAGATTGATGATATGATAGCATGCGACAATTCAAAATTAATGATACGTTGGAGACGTATCATCCGGTCTGACACCCAACTCATGAAGGCCCGATTCACAAGGAAATCTGTTGTGTTATCCCGATCATCGAATCTGACGATTCAACCTAGGGCTGAGTTTCAATCCGACCTAGGTGGCCAGCCAAGTGAGCAAGGAAGGCGGTGTTGTCGAAGAGAAAAGTCTGGCATGACGCAGAAGTCATGCCAGCGTTGATCTGATTACAGATATTGATCTCCATTGGATCGCTGTGACTACATAGCATGACCTGCGTTGGCCACCAATGACGGAGTTGATTCTGGCAGATGTCGGGTAGGGGGTCGCAAGGTAGTAGCCTCGATGTGATGCTAACACAGACACCGATTTTACCCAGGTTCGGGCTCTCCTAAGGGATAAAACCCTACGACCTGCTTGTGTCGTATTGATTTGGGATGGAGTACAGAGTACAAGTGATCTACCACGAGAGTTGTGTGTGTCCTCTACGAGCGCTACCCCTTGGTTTATATAAGTACCAGTGGTCTAGGGTTACTACCTAGTTGGTTATGTATGAGGTAAACGTGTTGTAGACTGCTCCAAATGTCTTGGAGTATACGCAAGTCTTCGAGAGCCTTCCCTCCATATGCCATGCTATTTTGACGTGGCCCACTGGTGAACCAATATGGGGTCCATGGCCCGGCCCACCTGACCAGGAGAAGACGTGGCGAGTGACTCCTAATCCATGACACCGTCACCTTGGCGCATTAGGAATATAGCATCATTACACGTATGGTGTTCTGCATACGATTTTCATACAACACACAATAGAAGTCATCCATAAAGTCGGTTATGTCCTATTAAAATGAAGCCGGTTTTATGGGCTTGCATGTTGCAGACATCCAGGGAAGCATTTTACAAGAATCGTACAAAGAAAATCATACGCACAATGATTCCATTAAGGAGTGTTGCTACATGTGCGGTGTTTTGCATACGATTTTCATACAACCAACAACCGAAGCCATCCATCGGTTCGGTGGGCTTGCAGTTTGCAGCCATCTGGGTAAGCATTGTACATGTGGATAAAGAAAATCATACGCACAGTGATTCTTTTAAAAAGGACCATCGCTGCATATATGGTGTTTTGCATACAAGAAGTAATTGAAGCATCCATCAAGTCGGTTGCGGGCATGTACTCCCTCCATTCCAAATTACTCGTCGTGGTTTTAGTTCAATTGAACTAAAACCACGACGAGTAATTTGGAACGGAGGGAGTAGTAAGAAGGCATGACCTTTCTACAACCTCACCTCTTCCTCTTAGATAAGTTTGAAAGAAGCTATGTTGTGTGCCATGATCGCCCAACGTGGGCACTCATCTTCCACATCATCTTGTTTCTTCCCTCTCACCTATTTTCCATCACATGCAACCTCGACTGCATTCAAAAAATAATAATATTTTTTTCTCAAATACGCACGAGTGTGCGTATCTTTTATTAAAGAAGAAAGGGGGAAGAGCCTTCCACGATTATGTTACAATGCTTGAGTACAATGCGCTCCACGGAAATAATAATACTACAAAGCATCTAAATCAACAGGTAAGCGAAGCGACGGATCGCACACTGCATCGCCCGAGCGGTCGCCTTGTCGCTTTTGTCTGGGAGGAGGCGAACTCTTCTGCAGGAGACTGTTTTCCTGTGCAAGCAGCACATTCGGCGAAGGTGGCGTTCGGCAGGACGATATGGCGCTCAGGGCACTCATCGAGCGTGGCCCGTTGGCCATCCAGATAAGCATGCATACGAGTCAGACAAAAAAAACATAGGCACACCGATTCTATTAAGACCATCGCTCCATCTACAGTGTTTTGCATATACGATTTTCAGAGGACAGACAATCGTTGTCAGGGGTTGGGTGCGACATATGCCAAAGGATGGCTTATCATGGTGGGGGCGAGTAGAACGTCGCTGGTGCCTGGAAACGGGATAAGGCGAAGACATGCACGCCGGCGAATCTTACCCAGCTTCAGGGCTCTCTAGGGAGATAATACCCCTACTGCTGCTCTACGGGGTCTCCGCATGATCACTACGACAAAGTGTTTACACGGTTGCTCCTTGAGCTGTTTCCTGGAGGTAGGAGAAGGCAAGGCTAGCTCTCTCCTTCCTATACGATCTGGTTTAGTGCTAATGGATTCCAACCCTTTGCATGGATGCCCTAGGGGGTTTATATAGGCCTACCACCCAGGGGTACAATGGTAATCCGGCTGGGCGCGGGGCCATCCGTCAGTCTCTCTGGCCGCCGTCTTATCCGCTGACTTGTGGGCCCCGCCGACTGGTGGGCCCCACCGACTGGCTTGGTGTGGAGCCGACAGGCTGCGTCCACCGTGGGCGGGTCTTTGCCGGCTGCAGATTACTGTAGCCGTGCCTCTAATGACACAGGCTCGGTCATGAGGTCGTGGCGACAGCCCCGTCGTCTGGCGGGCGATCACTGTGGCCACTACTTGTCGTGTCTGATTAATGGCGCGTGGGGCCCGTGGGAGGGGCCGGCCGACTTCTGGTGGCCGACTTCCATCCGGGCCGACTGGTGGTGCTTTCGCCGTCTTTCGTACGCCCGCCGACTGGTGGGACCCATCATCCCTAGGTCGTACCAGCAGGCCGTCATGGGCACAGGGCTCCGCCCCTTGGGGCCGATGTCAGGGCCGGCATGGCAACAGTGTCATGCCGCGTGGAGATCTCCACGGGTACGGCATACTGTAGCCACGCCCGCCCTTGGAAAAGGGGTGGGAGTGGACCTTACTGTGGCCACTCCCCATCCCGTCCCTCTTTATGAGGGCATGGGGGTTGTTGGCGTCGTGGGCCAACTCCCCAAGGCCGGCTTCTCTGGAAGTCGCCAGTCAGGAGTCGGCTCATCCTGAAGTCGTCCCTAGGACTCGGCCGCGAGTGGGCAGCCGGCCGCCTCGCCGCCGACTCTCGGAAGGCGGCTCTTCGTCCTGGGATCTCGAGGGGCGCAGTCTGCCTCAATGTCTTGAAAGGTTTTGGGCCTGGGTTAGCCTACCCGTGGCCCATTACTCCGACAATAGTCCCCGAAGCTGGTGAGGCTCCGAGGGTGACATGTCAAGGAGCCTCAACAGTTTCTTCTCTCCGGCGGTCGGATCTGGGCTTCGCTAGCCGTCTTCTGTCAAGCCGACTAGTTGGAGTCGGACTTGCTGAAGGCCGACTTGCCCCTAAAAAAGTTTGAACGTTGCGGCGGAGTTCAGGCGGCGTGCCTGATAAGCTTTCGGGTTGCCGCCCGTGGTAGACCCGTCGCGAGGCGCCATGTGGCGGAGCTAGTCTGATCGCCCACGCGCGCGACAGGACAGGCCTACAAGCGGGGCCCGCCACTACCTCGCCTCGGCAAGCGAACGGATCCGTTGCGGCCGCGCGGACGGTTGGGGTTCCCGCGCGGTTATTGCGTGTGGTAACTTTGTGTGGTAAATCGTGGGGGTCGTGGGGTCCCGGGCGCAGTTAGGACCACGTCCGCCCCCTCGACTTCTCAGCCCACGAGCCTACAAGTAGGCGGGGGGAGGGGGGCGGCGAAGCATGCGCGCCCATTCTCCCCACTTCCTTGCGCTCCTTCTTGCTTCTTCTTCTTCTAGCCGCTGCTGCTTCGAACCATGCCGTGCCCACAGCGATGAGCTCCTCCTCCGCCGCCGCGCCTCCTGCTGTTCGCTTTGGAGTGTGGGATGACTCCGAGGTTGACGATGACGACATTGATATCCTCCGCGAGACACGGCGGCTGCCTGGCAGGGACTTAGTGTGGGTCCGCCTCGCGTCGGAGGGAGAGATATCACCGGTGCCGGAGGAGGGCGAGCGGGTCATATTCCGCTCGCACCTCATGCGCGGCCTGGGACTGCCGGCGAGCGGCTTCTTCCGCTCCTTCTTGGAGTTCCATGGGCTCCAGCCGGACCACCTTACTCCGAACACGGTGGTGCTGCTGGCTGCCTTCGCCACCCTGTGCGAAGGCTTCCTCGGCGTTCTCCCCACCATCGAGCTCTGGGGGGAGTTCTTCCAATCCAAGCTCAGCACCCACGTCGCCGGCGTGCCGGCCTAGTGCGGTGCATTCATCGCGATGCGGAGATTAGTGGCCGACAATCCGTTTCCCACCAACGCACTGATTAAGTCGGTGAAGATGTGGCAGCGGTCATATTTTTATGTGAAGAACGTCGCCCCAGAAGGCGACTGGGTCAACTTGATGGCTTACGAAGCCGGCGCGCTAGCTAGAAGACTCCCCAGCTGGTCACACCGGGCCAGGACGCTGTCTCCCACTGGTGCCGTCGCCGTCGCGTGACTCCGAGTGCTGACGCAATCGGAGGGCCTGACCGGGGCCGACTTGCTGGCCGCCTTCGTGGCGCACTGAGTCCTCCCACTCCAAGGCCGACCTCACCTGATCTGCCAGATGAGCGGTCATCGGGACCCGAGTCGAATGTGCTCCAAGGACATGCCTCACGCGGAGGTGGCGAACACGGTGAACTACATCGCGAACCGCGGTCTCTCGATGGACTGGCGGTTCGGCAAGGAGTCGTATTTGCGCGCCAACCCCCCGCCTATTGTAAGTCGTCTTCCTTCTTCTTCTATTTCTTTTGCTTCCGAGTCTGACTTGTCAAGTCTGACCATTTTTGTTTTGAATCAAAATCCTCCCGTCCCTCCTTCAGCCGGCACCGCGGGGCCGGCTCGTCAGTTTGTCCCCGATCAGCGAGAGCGACGTCGATGATCCCGACTTGGGGGCGGCAGCCATGGAAGCTGACGCCGAGGGAGGAGGAGGAGAAGCAGGTGGCTCCAGGCCTTCGGCCACTTCCGCCGACTGGCCTGATGACGAGGCCGAGGGAGAAGTCGCCCCACGTCGCCAGCCAAAAGCCGGCCAGCCAAGCGCGAGTTCCTCCACCGGCTTGGACGCTCAAGGCGGTGCGAAGAAGCGCCGGGCTGGGCCGACTATGCTTGGTGGCCGGTCGAAGAAGTTTAAGGGAGCGGCCGCCGCGACCAAGCGGGAAGAGGCGGCCGCGAAAGCCAACCGCTTCCACAAGGAAGTGAAGAAGCCGCCGCTGGTCTCTGCGTAAGTGCCTCCATCCCTTATCTTTATTTTCTCTTTGTTGATCTTGTTTGAGTTTTTCATATGCTTTTCTCGCCTCAGGGCTCCCCTCACTCTTGAGAGGGTTGCCGCCGCCTCCGTTATGGGGTCAATGGAGACGTCTGCCACCACTCGGTGGATTGACCCCGCCGCCGACCTTCAGGAGGCGACGGACAGAACGCGCGGGAGAAGCGCGAGGAGGACGAGGTCGCCTGCCGAGAGCAAGCGGAGGCCGAGAAGGCGGAGACCTCCGCCCTGAAGAAGCTGGAGGCGACCGAGGCCGCCGCTGCGGCAAAGCAACCGGCTAAGGAAGTCGCGCCCCGGTGGTCGGCGGTGTTTGTCACCCCTTTGAACTCCGCGCCGCCGCCCCCAGAGTTCACGGGGCAGTCAGGGGAAGCCGGCGGCGAGTTCCCGATCGTGGAGAGAGGCGGCGGTGACGCCCCCATGTCGGACGTGGTCGCGCCGCCACAACCGCCCCTGCCGCCATCTAGAAGTGCGCAAGGCAAACAGCCGGCGGATCCGCCCTTGCCGCCGACTGAAGACGAGACCGTGGCAAGGCTACTCCTTCAAGTCGGCTCACCAACGCGCCGCCGTCTTGAGAAGGCGACTTCGGCGCCACGCCCCTTGGAGACCGGCACCGCCAGCTCGACGATTCCAGACGCCGAAGCGACGAGCGCCGCGTCCATTGGGTGGGTACTAGGAGGCGGCATGGGCCCGCTGAACCAGGCGCTTCTGGATGTCTAGACGAAGCTGCGAGCTGAGAGCGACGCCATCAAGAACTGCACCAAGGCGCACCTGGCGTCGCGGGCAGCCATCCGGGTATGCTTTCTCCTTTGTCCCTGTTTTCTTATTTCTCTCTGTGGGGGCGCGCCAGCGCACCCACTGGGTGTAGTCCCCGAGTTCGGGGCCGGCTGCTGAGCAGGCGGCCCGGAACTCCAATTGGTAAGTTCCGGGTACTAACCTTTGTTCTGAAATACTTCTTGCAGGACTATCACAACCTCCGTGTCACCGCCTTCAACCGTAACATTGAAGAGCTGGGCAAGCGGACTACCGACTTGTCGGAGAGCCGAAGTGAGTCCTTTTTCTTCTTTGCGGGGGCGCACTGGCGCACCCACGGGCTGTAGTCCCCGAGATTCGGGTCGACTGCTGAGTAGTCGGGCAGGATCTCCCCGGCGACCTTCTTTGTTGATGACTTAACGCCTTCTTTCTTCTTTCTCTTCAGAGGCCAACGCCGCTCTTCAACGGCAGCTGAGTGAAGCCAACTCCACATTACGCGCCAAGGGGGAGGAGTGCAGCAAGCTCGCCGCAGAGCGCGATCTGGTGGCCGCACAATTGGCAGAGCAGAGGGAGCTGCTTACGAAGATGCAGAAGGAGGCGGAAGCCACCCTCCTGGCCGAATTCGCGAGCGAGCGCTCCTCCTGGACCGACAAGGAGGAAATGCTGGTCTCCGGCTTCCACGAGATCAAGGACCTCGTCGACGGTGAGCTTCTTTGCTTTCCTTCTTCGAGCCGCCGACTATATGTCGAGCCGACTCCTGGTTTTTTTGACTTGTTCTTCATTTTTTTCGCCTTGGCAGACTTCTTCCCCGGCCACTCACAGGCCGCCATTCAAGCTATCGAGGCCGACCGCGAGGAGTAGAGGGCGGGTGGCACGGAGATCGCCACTGATGCCCCTCGGACTCTTGACGAGCACATTCTGAGCATTGGGGCTCGCCTGCGGCTGACCCACCAGATGTTGCGCCGGCTTCAACGTGTCGGCGCCCAAGCGATCGCCACCCTGTGGCCAGACGTGCAGGCTCTGCACACCCCCAGTCGGACTGCCGACTGGCTGGAGGTCGCGGCTGGCCGTCTTGAGGCCTGGAAGGGTTCCTCGGCCCGGGCCAGAGCGCGCTGAGCCTTGGAATTCGTCAAGGCGTGGTATCCGGGGCTGGACCTGGACTGGCTAGCCACACTCCGGTCAGAGGCCCAGCCGGAGCTGGCACCCGCGGAAGACGCCCTTGTCAAGCGTGCGGCGGCGATCGCCGAGTACACCGACACCAGCATCTTTGTCCCCGAGCAGGCTGAAGACGGCGAGGAGGTGCCACCGGAGTGGTTTGGGCTGAACCCCGACTACGGCGAGGACTCGTCAGAGGTGATTGGCTCCAGCGTCGAGGAGGAAGACGAGGGGGAGGACAGAAGCGAGACGGAGGCACCAGAAGATGGAGCGGACGGCCAGCCTCAGCTCGACCGTGCCTCCAGCAACGAGCCGTGCCCTCCCGAGCCGACTACTGCCGGAGGTGATCAAGTCGAGACTGCCTAGCCGGGCACCCCAACATCCGACATTGCCGTCTCCTCCGATCCTCCAAACCCGTCTGCCACCCCTTAGGCTGCCACCTTGTCTTTGTTTTATTTGTTCTAATAGTTTTTGAAGAACTCGTTAATCCGCACAATTCCACCCGCGGGGTGTATTTTGAAATTCTGCTCAAAGATTCTGCCAAGGGCCTTTGTTATGTAAATATTCATCCGACTTCTATCTTTCTTGCTCATTGTTCTTTTGGCTTTTTCCTTTGCCGTCTTCCCTCAGTTGCCGTCTTTGTCAGTCAGACAGCCGCTCCACGGACTTCTGCTGGATCAAATTCTTGGTCACTTTTGGGAAGGCAAGTACTTAGCTGTTTTTAGGGTTGTTTAACAAGTCGGATAGAAGGCGGCAAGCCGACTATTCAAGAGCCGGTTTGCGAAAAAAGGCTGGAAGCCGGCCTTAAGCTATGTTTGTGCTTTGAGTCCTTAGCCATTTTTCATGTCGACGCCCATTCTTCCTTACTCCTGCCCACCAGACAGTCGCTCTGCTAGCTATGGCTTCTGGCAGGAGACGGTTTAGATGCCACACACTACTTGTCCGGCTGCAGGATGCATTTCATAGCGCAGGTCGGCAAGTCCCTGGGCCGACTAGTCGAACCCGGTGCCAAGCGGCATAACAAAGAGTAATATACTCGAAGGCATATTTCTTATCATATAGATAAAAGAGGGTAGTCCCCGAGCTCTTCTCGGGGGGGCTGAAGTCTTGGTACTATTAATACAAAAGGTAGTGTGATACATACTGCGTTTAACTGTAAAATTTTCGGAGGAGATTTGCATTCCATGGCCGCTCTGTTTCTTTGCCGGAGTCGTCCCTCTTGCGTGCTCGGGGCTTCTGTGCGTCGATCAGGTAGTAGGAGTCGTTGCCCAGCACTTTGCTAATGATGAAGGGGCCTTCCCAAGGTGCCGACAGCTTGTGCTGGCCGGCTGTTCGCTGGATTAATCGTAGCATGAGGTCGCCCTCCTGGAAAGATCTCGGCCTGACCTTCCCGTTGTAGTATCTGCGCAGGCTCTGCTGGTAGATGCTGGACCAGCTGAGTGCCAACAGCCGGCCCTCTTCCAGCAGGTCGACGCCGTCTTGTCGTGCTTCTTCTGCTTCTTCCTCGGTGTACATGGTGACTCGCGGGGAATCGAACTCGATGTCCGTTGTGATGACGGCTTCAGCACCGTAGACGAGGAAGAAAGGCGTGAAGCCGGTTGACTTGTTTGGAGTCATGTGCAGACTCCAGAGGACGACTGGCAACTCGTCGAGCCAGCAGCCAGCCGAGCGCTCCAGAGGCTCGATCAGTCGGGGCTTGATGCCGGACAGGATGAGGCCGTTTGCTCGCTCCACCTGGCCATTTGACTGTGGATGGGCGACGGATGCTAGGTTCAATCGGATGCCCTGTGTCGCACAGAAATGGGCCAAGGCGCCTTTGGCAAAATTCGTGCCGTTGTCGGTGATGATGCTGTGTGGTATGCCGTACCGAATTGTGATGTCGGAGATGAAAGTCACGACAGTCGGACCGTTCAGTTTCTTGATTGGCTTCGCTTCTATCCACTTGGTGAACTTGTCCACCGCGACAGGTAAGTGAGTTAAGCCACCTCGTGCCATCTTGAATGGTCCCATCATGTCTAGACCCCAAACTGCGAAAGGCCAAGCAATGGGGATGGTCTTGAGTGCAGAAGCCGGCTGATGCGGCTTGGAGCAGAACTTTTGGCACCCTTTGCATTTTTGGACCAATTCCATGGCCTCTTCTAAGGCCGTTGGCCAAAAGAAACCGTGTCCGAAAGCTTTGGCGACAAGTGCTCTTGAAGCCGCATGGTGGCCGCACTCGCCTTGATGGATGTCTTTGAGAATTGCTTGGCCTTGCTCTGGCTCTACGCAGCGCTGGTAGACACCAGTGACACTGCGCCTGACCAGCTCTCTGTTGACTATGGTGTAGGCTGCCGCTCGGTGTTGTACTTGCCGAGCTAAGGTCTCATCAGTCGGCAGCTCTTTGCTCACCAGAAATTTGAGGATGGGCTGGGCCCATGAGGGTGCTGCTATTTCTTCGACTGCCAGAACTGCGACTTGGACGAGGGTGGATGGGCTGGGAGGCAGCGGGCTGGAGTCAACAACCGCTTATTGGATTAATGAAGTCCCCGGGCCGACTAGCGCAGCTCTTGGGCCGAGTTTTGGAGTCTTCGGGCCGGCTGCCGCAGTCCCCGGGCCGGGTCCTGCAGTCCCTGGGCCGGCCTCGACTGTGGTGGCTTTGGAGCCATCTGCCAGAATCCCCGTACCGTCTGTCGGGGCTCTGGAGTGGGATCCGGCTTCTTCGGGAGGAGCCGGCATGAAGATGGAGTCTGATTCCGGTGAAGGTTTGACAGACGGCTTGAGGAGGCATTTAAGGGCAACGCCGGATGGTATTGCTTGGCGGGTAGAGCCAATTCGTGCCAAGGCGTCTACTTGGTCGTTGTCGTTTCTTGGCACATGGAGGAACTCGCACCCCTCGAAATACCCACTGAGTTGCTGCACGAGGAAACGGTAACTCGCCATGTTTGCGTCTTTGGCGTCCCAGCGCCAGACGACTGCTGGACCACTAAGTCCGAGTCGCCATAACACAGGATCCGGCAAATGCCAAGTTCTTTGGCAAGCCGGAGCCCGCAAATGAGCGCCTCGTACTCGGCGACGTTGTTGGAGGCGGCAAAATGGATTTGCAGTGCGTATTTGAGCTTGTCGCCTTTAGGAGAAGTGAGGACAACGCCGGCTCCCAAGCCGGTGCGCATCTTGGAGCCGTCGAAATGCATCCGCCAATGGATGGAGTCGGGCGCTAGAGGTATGTACTGGGTCTCGGCCCAGTCAACGAGAAAGTCGGACAGTGCTTGTGACTTGATGGCGGTGCAGGGCTGGTAGTGAATGGTGTAGGGAGCCAGCTCTATGGCCCACTTGGCCACTCGGCCAGAAGCATCTCGGCTTCCGATGATCTCGGCAAGTGGGGTCGTGCAGACCACAGTGATTGGATGCTCTTGAAAGTAAGGCTTCAATTTCCTGGCGGCAAAGTGCACGCCATAGCACATCTTCTGGTAGTGGGGGTAGTTCTGCTTGGAGGCCGACAGTACTTTGCTCAGGTAATATACCGGTCTCTGGACAGGTAGTGCCTTGCCTTCCTCCTTGCGTTCCACTACAATGACTGTGCTGACTACCCAGCTGGTGGCGGCGATGTATATGAGCATAGATTCCTTAGGAGTCGGAGCCGCCAGAACGGGTGGAGTAGTCAGCATCTTCTTCAACTGGAGAAAAGCTTCGTCCGCCTTGTGGTTCCACTCGAAAAAAGTGGTCTTCTTCATGAGCTGGTATAAGGGGAGAGCTTTCTCGCCCAGCCGACTGAAGAATCGGCTGATGGACGCCAAGCAACCGGTGAACTTTTGCACGTCCAGCAGTCGGTTGGGTACCTCCATCCTCTCAATGGCCTTGATCTTTACAAGGTTGCACTCTATGCCGCGTTCAGAGACCAGGAAGCCAAGGAGTTGGCCGGCTGGTACTCCGAAGACGCACTTCTCAGGGTTGAGCTTGATCTGGAATCGGCGCAGGTTCTCAAAGGTCTCCTTGAGGTCTTCCAGCAGTGTTCCACGCTTTTCCGTCTTCACCACCACATCCTCCACGTAGATGTGGGTGTTTCTGCCGAGTTGCTTGAGGAGGCACTTCTGCATGCAACGCTGAAAGGTGGCGCCGGCATTCCTCAAGCCGAACGTCATGGTAAGGTAGAAGAAGGCTCCAAACGGCGTGATGAAGGCGGTCTTCAGTCTGTCAGCCGGGTTCAGCTTGATCTGGTGATATCCTGAATATGCATCCAAAAAGCTCAACAGCTCGCATCCGGCTATGGAGTCTATCACCTGATCAATTCTTGGTAAAGCGAATGGGTCCTTGGGGCAGGCCTTGTTGAGGCTTGTGTAGTCAATACACATTCGCCACTGCTTGTTCTTCTTCAGTACCAGGACCGGGTTGGCTAGCCACTCTGGAAAGAATACTTCCATAATGAAGTCGGCTGCTAGGAGTCGGGCTATCTCTTCTCCGACAACTCTTCTCTTTTCTTCTGATAGGTGGCGCAAGGGCTGCCTGACCGGCTTTGCATCAGATCGGACATGTAACTTGTGCTCGGCGAATTCCGTCGGTACACCTAGCATGTCTTTGGGGGACCATGCGAAGATGTCCCGATTCTCACGGAGGAAATCGACGAGCTCGCCTTCCTATTTGCTGTCGAGGTTTGCACCTACGACAGCGTACCTCTTTGGGTGCTCTGGATTCAAGGGTATCTTCTTTGTCTCTTTGGCCGGCTTAAACGAACCCTCAGTCTCCGACTCCTTTGGGTTTGGCGACACCTCTAGCTGCTTGTCGGCCATCGCCACAACCCGGTCAAGGAGCCGCTTCTCGGCCGCGATCACCAGGGACTCGGCCAACCGACTACTCTCAGCCGCGCAGACAGACGACTTCCAGTAGTCGCCGGCTACGGTCAGAATCCCCCTGGAACTGGGCATCTTTATTTTGAGGTAGGCGTAGTGGGGGACCGCCATGAACTTGGCCAGGGCGGGTCGGCCAAGTAATGCATGGTATGGGCTCTCGAGGTCCACCACCTCAAATCAAATTGACTCTCGGCGGAAGTGATCTTTGTCTCCAAAGAGGACGTCCATCAGGAACTTGTCGATTGGTGAGCAGGAAAGCCCAGGAACAATGTTGTGGAACACAGTTCGGCTGTTCTGAAGCTGTCTTTGCTTGATTCCTAACTTATCCATGGTATCCTTGTACAGGATGTTGATGTTGCTGCCTCCGTCTATCAGAACTCGTGAGAAACGAGCAGCTCGTCTATCCGTGGCAAAGGTGGCATCCAAGACCAAGGCATAAGAGCCCGGACTCGGCATCACCTCTTGGTGATCAGCCCAGCTCCAGCTGATAGGCTTCTCGGACCAGTGCATGAACTCTGGCGTCTCTGATGCTACTGCATTCACCTCTTGTCGCTGCAGCCGCCTGCTGCGTCGATCATCAGCCACGCTGGTAAATATCACGTAGGCTCCATGCTCTTCGGGGTACTCGTCTTGTACTGCGCCGACTGGCCTGACAGCCGGCTGCTGGGGCAGAGGCGGAGGCTGTTGCCCAGCAGGCGGGGGAGGTAGGAGGCCGTCTCCTTTGGCGATCCCGGTGAGCTAGTGGCACTTCCGGGTGGTGTGGTTCGACGGCTTCGCGCCGCTATGGAACTTGCAAGGACCATCCAGAGTCTACTCGTATGAGAAAGCCAGCAACCAGTTGGGCTTGCCACCTTTCTGTCGCTTGGGTGGAGGCTGCCCATCCGGCTGCTGGTCTTCAACTGTCGCGACCTGCCGACTGCTGGAAGCCGGCTGTGGGGCCTTGCGCTTGTGGTCGTTCTGCTGTTGCCGCCGACTAGTGTCTCCCGCCGGAGTTCTAGGAGCCTGAGGGGCCACTTTGCCAGTCGCGCTAACTTGAATCTCCGCCTTCATGGAGGAGTCGGCCGTGGCATACTTGTCTGCCATGATCAGCAGCTCGTCGAGGGTTTCTGGCCTGTCGCAGAGGAGCTTGTGCTTGAGGAGGGTGCCTTCTCTGCACCCGGCGGTGAAGTACTCGATAGCCTGCACCTCGTGCACGCCCTCGCAGGAGTTTCGAAGCTCGGCCCAACGCGTGAGGTAGTCGCGAGTTGACTCGTTGGGGCCTTGCATGCACAAGGAAAGCTGACGAGGCTTGGGAGGACGCTTGTACGTGCTTGTGAAGTTGCGGACGAATGCTTCGGTGAAGTCGACCCAGCTGTTGATGCTGCGGGGCTTCAGGCTGTTTAGCCATGTCCGGGCCGTGCCCTGGAGCATGAGCGGAACGTATTTTACGGCGACGCGCTTGTTGCCGTTCGCTATGTTGACAGCCGTGGAGTAGTCAACCAGCCAGTCCTCCGGCTTCACGGAGCCGGTATACTTGGGCGTGTCTCTTGGGAGCATGAACCCTTTGGGAAAGGGCTCGTCTCGAATGCGGGGCCCAAAACAAGGCGGACCCAACTCGTCTTCTTCTTCCAGTGCCAGCGATCGGTGAAGTCGGTCGATCCGGTGGCGGGCGTCATTTTCTCTGACTCCCTCTCGGCGGCCAAGGCGGTCGCCGAGAGTCGGATGGTCAACAGGCGGCAGGGAGACTCGCCTTTCCTTGCGAGGAGGAGGCGGACAGTCGTCCCGTCGTTCCACTGTTCTTGGGCGGCCGTCTTGGTCGCGCTCTATGGTAATGTGAGTCCGACTGTGGCTGACAGCCGGATCCTTGTCTTTCCTTCCTCAGGCGCCACCAGTCGGCGTCCGAGACGTCGCACCTTGATCTCGGCGAAGGTCGTCGTTTTGCCGCTGCGGCGCCTCTATGCGGCAGCCGACCTCGTTCTGCGTGGCAGCCGCGTCGAGGAGCCGCTGGACTCACTCCATCATCAGGTGGCGCTCTTCGGCCTCAAAGTTGTCCAGCTCGTTCGCCGCCGCCTAGGCGGCTCGAATGTTCTCCGCGGGCGTGGCGTACACAGGGCAATTTGCCCCGAACAGGTTGGCGATGGCCACGCCGCGCTGCTGGACCGTGCCAAGGCGGCTGGGCCCAGCTGGGGCTGGCGAGCCACCCACAGTGTGATCCATCTCATGCTGGTAGGCTTCTGACAAGCGTCTCATGCTAGCCAGCTTCTTCGCGCCTTCGACGAGCTGAAGGCGGCGCGCCTTCAACGTCTCCGCGTCAGCGTCTTCCGGAATGGGCGCCGTCAGGTCTTGTAGTGCCACGCCAAGTGGGTCATGCGCTCCTCCGCCGGGAGGCTCTTCATGACCGATGACGAGCACCTCGGTGACGGTGCTTCCGTCGCTCTCCGCACGAGGGAGAGGCTCGTCGTAAACCACCGCGTTGGTGGGGAACGCATCGAGCGACGCGGTGTCGGAGTCGACCAGCATCGGGTCAGTGGAGCCTACAGACTCCAAGTCCACGGCAGGCTCACCGGCGACATGGAGTTGGTCGAGGAGGCTCGCGAGGAGGCTCTCGGGGCCGCCCGTGCCTGCGTTGGATGCAGGGTCGTCGAAGAGGCGAACCTCGCCGACAAGATCAGCGAGGCAGCTAGCCGCACAGGCGATCTCAACGCCGTGCAGCGCGTCAGCGCAAACTCCGTCTAGCGTGTCGGGCTGGCTGCGCTCGCCAGGGAGAAAAAGGGTTCCCGTCCAGAGCAGGTCTCCGGACGACGGTGCACCATGCCCCATGGTGGGCGCCAAATGTCGGAGGTTGGGTGCGACATATGTCAAAGGATGGCTTATCATGGTGGGGGCAAGTAGAACGTCGCCGGTGCCTGGAAACGGGATAAGGCGAAGACATGCACGCCGGCGAATCTTACCCAACTTCAGGGCTCTCCAGGGAGATAATACCCCTACTGCTGCTCTACGGGGTCTCCGCATGATCACTACGGCAAAGTGTTTACACGGTTGCTCCTTGAGCTATTTCCTGGAGGTAGGAGAAGGCAAGGCTAGCTCTCTCCTTCCTATATGATCTGGTCTAGTGCTAATGGATTCCAACCCTTTGCATGGATGCCCTAAGGGGTTTATATAGGCCTACCACCCAGGGATACAATGGTAATCCGGCTGGGCGCGGGCCCATCCGTTAGTCTCTCTGGCCGCCGTCTTATCCGCCGACTCCTGGGGCCCGCCGACTGGTGGGCCCCGTCGACTGGCTTGGTGTGGAGCCGATAGGCCGCGTCCATCACGGGTGGGTCTTTGCCGGCTGCAGATTACTGTAGCCGTGCCTCTAATGACGCAGGCTCGGTCATGAGGTCGTGGTGACAGCCCCGCCGTCTGGCGGGCGATCACTGTGGCCACTACTTGTCGTGTCTGATTAATGGCGCGTGGGGCCCGTGGGAGGGGCCGGCCGACTTCTGGTGGCCGACTTCCATCCGGGCCGACTGGTGGTGCTTTCGCCGTCTTTCGTACGCCCGTCGACTGGTGGGAGCCATCATCCCTGGGTCATACCAGCAGGCCGTCGTGGGCCCAGGGCTCCGCCCCCTGGGGCCGATGTCAGGGCCGGCATGGCAACAGTGTCACGCCGCGCGGAGATCTCCGCGGGTACGGCGTACTGTAGCCACGCCTGCCCTTGAAAAAGGGGTGGGAGTGGACCTTACTGTGGCCACTCCCCGTCACGTCCCTCTTTATGAGGGCATGGGGGTTGTTGGCGTCGCGGGCCGACTCCCCAAGGCCGGCTTCTCTGGAAGTCGCCAGTCAGGAGTCGGCTCATCCTGAAGTCGTCCCTAGGACTCGACCGCGAGTGGGCAGCCGGCCGCCTCGCCGACGACTCTCAGAAGGCGGCTCTTCGTCCTGGGATCTCGAGGGGCGCAGTCTGCCTCAATGTCTCGAAAGGTTCTGGGCCTGGGTTAGCCTACCCGTGGCCCATTACTCCGACAATCGTAGCATAAGAAGTGATGAACCCGAAAATACGGAGGAGAACCTGGGTGCCAGCGCACCCTATATGCAAAAAAATAGTAATTCAAAAAAAGTTCAAAAAATTCCAAATCTTTTTTAGTATCAAACATGATCAAGTATTGTAGTAGTATAAAAAGATTCGTCGGAGAATGACTTTCGTTGCACCCTGGGTTGAAGATTCGGCAAAAAAACGCTATATACAAGTACTATACATGCTATAATGTCGTCATAAACTTGTCATAAACTTGTCTTTTTTGCCCCGAAGTCAATATGAATCATTTCTTATCCAATTTTTTTATACGAGTAGAATACTTGATCATGTTTGATACCAAAAAAAGTTTAGAAATTTTTGAACTTTTTTTGAATTACTATTTTTTTTGGCACATATAGGGTGCGCCGGAACCCGAGAGCACAAGTTCCGTCCGTGATGAACCTTCGTTTAGCAAGAAGTGATGGAAAATAATAAGTCGTACTGTACGCATGCCTGTCATCTCTGTTCTTCTACAAAGCAACAAATCACGCACGTGACAAAGACAAACCAAGAATAAGCTAGCTAGACCGTACTAGTACTAGTACCTTTTTAGCCGGTGAGCCTAGGATCATGCAGTATACCAATAATTTTGTCACGCGCACCAGAGGTTTGACTAATTAAGGTGGATGAGGACATGACCAGGATTCACGGCGCACACTAACTTTACTCTAAGAATCCGGTCCAATCCCACTGGCTTGTCTTGGTTGATGACCTGTGAACAAGAGTTGCCAGGATTGCAAGGGAAGGCGAGCTAATGGGCAGGATAAGTACATCTCATCAGCACTAATCCTGATTAATTAACTCTGCTCACAGCTAACAACTTTTGGGTACCGGTGAGAGTGGATAGTGTCAGACAGTGGAAGGTTAGCTTGGGGAACGTCTATTGGCGTAGCTGCGTAGGGGGAGCATGGTACCGGGTGGAAAGGCTGAAAAGCCTCACAGGAACCCGTGTGGAGTCTCCATGAATGCACGAGTTTACCACAGCTAAATGGTCCATGGAGAGTACGTCTCGAAACGGAGAAATGCTGCCACATGACCCGTTGCTATCCCAGAACTGTTGCACGTCTCTGTACCCCATGCCTTGGAGTTTTGTCATTGGGTTGCAAGGGCCGGCAGTCGTTAGAGCATCTATCGCCGACATCAAATTCAGGCCTTCAAGCATCCGTGGCCACGTCCGCGTGTATCCACAGTGACCGGTCACCTTGCTACTTTTTAGTACCTTAAAGTAGATATCTCAGATTCATACAAACTACGTCAAAATAAAAACCTACGTACTACGGAGATATTCTATCTACCCAGCACTACTCATTGTCGGAGATGTCCACGATCTTCGTGCCGTGTTTCGAATAGATGGTCGCCTATGGCAGTCGGCACGTCATCGGACTCACTAGAGGCAAAGATTTCGTCGACCTCCGCCTTCTGCTGCGGACAAAGCGCTGATTGGCCTCCACGGCGTCCTCTGACTGGATGGACTCCAAGATGATGACCTGCTTCGCCGCCTCTTCTGCTTGGACGACCTCGAACTCCATCATGGCGTCTTTGATGATGAAGTCCACAGCTGTTTCGCTTCATTAATAAAATGAGGCAGGGGGAAACCCCTTTCATTCGAAAAAAGTCCGCAGCTGGCTTCGCCTCCTCCTCCGGATCCGCCCCCTTCATGGGATGGGGGTCCTACTCCACCTCCGGCTGTTGCTACTGCTCCTCCCCTCCTCCCGTTTCGACGAGTTCGAAGGCATGTCAACTGCTATCTGTGCTTCGCGCCTAGCCTGATGCCGAGCGGAGGAGGAGGGAAGTGGGTGCGGCTCGGACTGGTGACATGAAGAAAGAGTGAAGTGGATGTGGCTAGGGTTTGGGGTCATCGCCCGACTTAAATAGCTGAACTTTGGCCCTCGGACGGTGAATCGGAACGGCGCTAAGCGGCGTTCACACTCTCCTGCAGAAGACGACCGTCGGATCATTGTGTTTCGAAGTAATTTCGTGTGGGACCTCAACGCCAATCCGACGCGCCCAGGCCGCCCCATATACCCGGCTTGTGACTTTTTGAGTGCCTTTTTTGCGTTCGCTATTGACTTCTGAGTATTATCAAGTGGCGCTTTTCGGGTAAAGTGCTTGGCTGAAAAAGGCTATACTGCTTCCCCCGACAATCGTTTCGGAGACACTGTGGGTACTGGATAACCATAAATGTCAGAGCAAACGCGCATGGCGCTCGCGAAAGGACCGTGGCTAGAGAGCAAGCATTCGTTTGTCCTGGAACGCGGGAACAAGGCGGCATCCCCCCTACGCATATGCTCCCGAACGGCAGGGCGGCACGTAGGCGCCGACCCACTGCATGCGCGCATGCCCCGACGCCGCCGCTCACAGTCGCCGGTGACGTGCGGCCGGCCGTGCCCGTGGTGCGCGGTGCCTGCTTCGGCCAGGTGCAATGGAGATGGCCTGGCTCGGGGGTACTAGTGTTGGACTGCACGGATGCTAGTAGTAGTAGTACACCTAGTAAGCGGTGGAGTAGCAGTACACTGGGCGCTTTCTGGTTCTTGTGCGTGTGTGTGCGCTGTCGTGTCGTCTGTGGATGGGAGGATCGTGGGGGAGGAGCAGGGCACTGAGCCGGTGCCGAGATTACACACTGACACTGGTGCCGGTGGGTTCAAGGTGCGATGGCAATGGTGACCGCGATTGGGGTCTTGGTGTTTGGTTTACTCTGTTGGAGCGTGTAATAGGCTGATCAGGGACCCGATGAGGATGAGCTGCTTCCGATCAGTTGAAGCTGAGTATATAGCACGACGTAGTACCTTTTGAACAATGAAGTCGTCGTAGAGTGGTGACGGCCTGAGATGTAGGTGTGCAGCTTTCTCCGCATGTGTAGGGTAAATAAATGTTTAGCTTTGGACATCTGGCCAAAGTAAACGAGCGACATGCACGTACTCTAGGTACAGGAAACAGGAGGACCATGCGTTCACCGCAGTACCAGTACTCCCATCGTTTTTTTTTTGACTGGAAACTGTGGGGCAAACCCCCACAGCAAATCAAAACCTTTATTAAAGCAAAGAAACAGGATACAAGAGCTGATTACAAGGGGTAATCTACAGAGAGAAACTAATCTAAAAGGAGGAGGCAGGGAAGCCTTACTACACTAAGCATTAAGGGGGGTAGGAAGGAGATCCACTTGAGAAGGTCATCCTTGAAGGCAGATTTAATCATATATTGCAACAGAGAGATATCATGCCTAAAAGCATAATGCCATTTATAAAAATTAGCCCTCTCATTTCTGAAAAATATCCCATTCCTTTCGTGGATGAACTCTTGGAAGAGGGCAGTCCCAAATGAAAAAAAGTCATTTATCGATCCAAGAAGCAAGTGAATTAGTTTTATTGCTTTTCTTTCTTTAGCTTCTGTTTATTGCAAGCACATATTTTATAGTATTATTTGAGATGCTGGAGTAAAAGGGAGTCAGAGGTAAGCCCTAGCTAGCCGCCCCCCTCTTCCCTATCAGCTGGGTTAGTTTGTTTTCCTTAATTCTCAGAGAAAAGACTCGTTGCTGGAACCGAGAGCACTGGCGATTGCTTTCTTTCTGACCTTCAGCCGAGAAATTCCATACCTTCCACCGACTTCTTTTGTGAAAACCTTGGCATTTCGAATGATCCATATGTTCCAACATGCAGTAAACACCACTTCTGAAAAAATGGCTTGTCAAAATCATTTCTAGCATGAATAACCACATCAGACATAGAGTGTCCTGCAGGCCATTCAATCTGAAGGTAATTCCAGACACGGACACTGAAATTGCAGTTGAAGAAGAGATTATCCCTGGTTTCTCGAACCTGTAGGGGGCAGAGCCTGCAATGCACTCCATCCTCCATGTGCCAATGCCTTCGTTTGACCATATCTTTAGTATTCAGCCTGTCCATGATTAACATCCAAGCAAAAAACTTAATCTTGAGAATACAAGAAGATTTCCATATCCAACAAAGCAGGGGGTTGAAGGTTTCAGAAAGAAATGTGTGGGAGTAAAACATCTTGGGTCTAAACTGCTTGGATGAGTTTTGCCAAAACCACACATCCTTAGAGCCAGGTACTCTGCCATGAGAGCCCATCATAGACTGAATCATGCCCAGCTCCCCAAATGCCTGAGCAAACAGGGGGAGATGAAAGTGCTGAACAATATCCTGGGAACTGAAGAATTCCTTGACTGTAATCCAAGGGTCCTTAACATAAGAAAAAAGCCTAGGAAACCTTGATTGCAGCGGAGAGACCTCAACACCAATATTCCAGTTATCTGACCAAAACATAGCAGTGTCACCATCATTAACCTCAACCCATGAGCACTCCCTAAAATTGATCATAACCTTGCAAATATCCTTCCACCAAAAAGAGCCACATGCAGATGTTCCTTGAGGCACCCTATGATGGTAGTAGGAATTCCAAATGAGAGAAACCCAGGGAATATCTTTTTTATTGAGGAAATTACTGACATGTTTGAGAAGCAAGGCAACATTTTGTACCCCCAGATTGAGAATACCAAGACCACCCCTATTTTTTGGCCTACAAATAAGCTCCCAAGCTGCAAGGGAGGGGGCATGTTCATCTCTATTCTTCCTCCACAAACATTGCCTCTGAATTCTCTCTAATTGTTTAAGTATGCCTGCTGGAAGAGCCAAACTACCCATGAAGAAGATAGGCATTGAGGACAGAGCAGAGTTCAGGAATTGCAGTCCCTCCCCTTGGTTAAGAAAAGAAGAACTAGCAGTCATTCTTCTTTCTATACAGTCTACTAGGGGCATAAAGTCCACCATTTTGGGCCTTGTGGTTCCCACTGGCAGCCCAAGATAGGTGAAGGGCATCTTTCCTATCTGACAACCAAAAGCAACAGCAAGATCACTCATGACAAAAGGGTCAACATTTATAGGGATGAGAAAATATTTGTGATAGTTAACATCAAGGCCAGTGGACTGAGTAAACACTTGGAGCATATCTTTCAAGGCCACAAGTTGAGTCCTGTCAGCAGGCAAAATGATTAGAGTATCATCAGCATATTGTATCACTGGGTAGTCCAGATCATGACAGGGGATAGGCAGATGAAGAATTCCTCTTCTGAACATGTCATTGATGACAGATTGCAACAGGTCAGTAGCAATAACAAAAAGGAGAGGAGAAACAGGGTCACCCTTCCTGACTCCCTTTTTACAAACAAATTTTCTCCCAGGAACTCCATTAAGAAGAACTGAAGAAGTGCCAGTGGACAGCAGCTGCCTCATCTAGAGAATCCATTTCTCATTAAAACCTTTGTGCCTAAGGATCTGAAAAAGAGCTTCATGTTCCAAAGAGTTAAAAGCCTTTTCAAAGTCCAACTTAAGAATTACAATTGGCCTTTTAGATTGATGACACTGATGCAAATACTCAAAAGTCCATCCAATACAATCTTGAATTGTTCTGCTCTTAATAAAGCCATATTGGTTCTTGTGGATGCACTGAAGAATCAACTCTTGGAACCTATTAGCTGCCATTTTAGAGAGAAATTTCAGGCCCATACTAGTTAGGGAGATAGGCCTATAATCTCCAATCTCTTCAGGTGAAAGCTTTTTAGGTACAAGAGTAATGTAAGAATCATTAATGTTATCCAGGGTTGCAGTACCCTCATAGAATTCCTGTGCCAACTGATAAAAGTCCTTAGAAATAAAATGCCAGCACTTTTTGAAGAAAAGGCCATTGAAACCATCAGGGCCAGGGGCTTTATCCACAGGCATATGCTGAACTACCTTGTCCATTTCATCTTTTTCAAAAGGCTTGGTGAGAATGTCTAGGCCAGCCACAGGGGTGAGGAGAGCAGAGAGGTCAAACCCCATGACAATACCCCTAGATGTGCCCATTCTATTTTTAAAACAATTCCAGATGATTCCTTCCATTTGAGCATGATCATTGACAATAGTGCCATCAGGAAATTTGAGGCTTGCAATAGAATTTCTCTTGTGCCTTTCAGTGGCCATGGCATGGAAAAACTTTGTATTTCCCCTCCCACCTTAATGTATCTAACAGTACACCTTTTCTTCCAATAGAGGAACTGCAAATGAAGCAATTTCTCCAGGTGCACTTTGACAATCTTCCTGAAATTAAGCTCGTGGACAAACAGAGGCCTCCACTCTTCCAAGTCATCCAGGAGCAAAATAACATGGTTACATTTGGCAATGAGGACCTTCAACTTTGAGACATTCATTTGCCATTTTTTCTCAAATACTTGAATTTATCAGCAATTTTAGCAGTTATGTGTTCCTTCCTAGAAGGGATATTCCAAGACTGAGCAACACAATCCATAAATCCTTCCAACTCCAACCAGTAGTTCACAAACCTAAAAAGATTTGACTTAGGGATAGATGTTTTGATTGTGAAAACACAGGGAACATGGTCAGAGGCAGTCCTAGCAAGGGGGAGCACTTCTGTCATAGGATAGACAGATATCCAATCTACAGATGTTAAAAACCAGTCTAATTGTTCCAGAAGTGGGCTATCTTGCATATTAGACCAAGTAAAAGCTCTTCCCATGATGGGCAACTCCAGGAGGCCCAAATGCCCAATAATCTCATTAAAGATGAACATATCATTCAGGTCCCCTCCAGGCAAATTCCTGTTATCTATGGATCTAATGAAATTAAAATCTCCTAAGAGCAGCCAATTCCCACCAATAGGAATATTTAGATTATAGAGCCAAGATACAAAATTGTCTCTGGCTTCACCCTGACAAGGTCCTTAAATAGCAACCAGAGTCCATTTTTCATTGTTCTGTCTGGAAACAAACTCAACAACTACAACAAACTGCTGAATTTGGATTAAAGATCCAATAAAAACAGAGGAGTTCCAGACCACAATAATTCCCCCAGAGGCTCCCATTGCAGGAGAGCAAACAAAACTGTCAAATCTCTTGGGGCAGAAACTCTTAATTGACCTAGAGTCAAAAGATGAGCACTTGGTTTCTTGCAAACAGGCCACAGCACACTGACTTTCATCAATTTTTTGCCTCACTGCTCTCTGCCTAGCTTCTGAATTTAAACCTCTGACATTCCAGCACAGAACATTCCAGTTTCTATAGAGATTACTCATTATAACATAAAGTGAAGAGGTCCAAAAGACATATAACACTTAATGCCACATGAACAAAAGGCCACATAACAGTCTGACCCAGCATCATTACAATAAAGTTTGCATAATAAAGAGACCAACAAAAGGACATCAGCAGAGCAAATTTAGGGGCTTGCCAAACCTAGTAAAGAAGGAGAACACTAAACATTTGCATTAGTGGCTGCAGCTTGAGGTGGATTCCCCATAAGAGCATCCACAGATAGGAGTTTAGCATCAATCTCCAGTTCCCTGCCAATTTCTTGCAGACAAGCAACAGGTGTAGCTGGAGGGATCTCCTCATGGGCTGGATCATCTGGCATCCCAGCAGTGAAAGGCTTTGCTCTGGGCTTCCTCTTCTTGGGCTCCAGAGAAAGCTCCTGGAAGGTGGGCTTGAAACCATCACGTTGGGCCGAGCTTCTGGTGCATCTTCGAACAGAGGTTTCAACAATAGGAGTTGGCGCCAACGTCTTGCGAGTCCTCCTAGCTTTAGGGGGTGCAGCAGTGCGTGGTGGCTGAATGTCAGCAACATCTTCAAAGAACAAGGCCCTAGCCATAGGCCTAACTGGCACCTCCTCCCTCCAGGTAAGCATTGGCAAATCACTACTACCAAAGGCCAAGTCCCAACTCCTCTTAGATAGAACCATAGGTTCAAAAGGCTGCATAGCCATAGGTTTAGGAACATTGAAGACAACAGGAGCCCGCAACAGATTTTCAAATGACCTTCTCCACAACATCTCAGGAGGCAGAGGAGGCCCAAAAGGAACATCAGCAGGTAGTTCCACTTCAGACACAAACAAAGGAGGTTGGTAGATCACAATAGCCCAGTTTCTGACATCATTAATATCATCAGCTTCAGGTAGCTCCTCATCAGAAGAACTAACAAGCACAACATGGATCTGTTGGACAGCATCAGAACTGGGCTGAGCAGAGACATCGATCACCATATATTCCTGATCTTGCGGCACAGGCTGGTCCACTGGGTCATGTCAATTGCCCCAGTTGTTGTCTTGCACATCATTCACGGCAGGCTCTGGAGGAGGAGGAGGGACATCATTCCATCCCAGGGCTGGATACGGAGGCAGAATGAAGGCTGGCATCTCCGGGAATGGAACCCCAGGAACCGGATGTGGATTGCCATTGATGGGCATCCAATCTTCATCATGCGGCATCTGCTCAGCAAAATTCGCCCCCAAGATGTATAAAGGAGCCATCCAAGAAACCCTCGCGCCACCCCAGGCCGCCTAATCCATGAAGACAACATCACGGGGCACAAGAACATCTTCAGGAAAAGAAGCGAACACAAGAGACCGCACCAGGTATGGGTCGTCACTAATCCAATGATGGAACTTTCCAAACGTGTTCACAACAGCTCTAATGCAATCTATATTGCGAAGATCCAAAGGGATGCCCAGGAACATGAGTCGGCCCTGACGGAAACCTTGGGCGCCCCTGAAACACTCCCCCTCATCATGCTTCATGAAGCGAACAAAACGATCATTGCCCAACGGCTGCGGGGGTAGTTGGAGCAGATGGAAGCGAACGGCAGCATCACGAAGCTCGAAAAAACTTATAGAACGAATCCAGGGCTGCACCGATCTGACTAAAACACCATGCGCTTGAAGCCACTGCACAACCTCTTCCCTAGCAGCACCTATCTGATGAGGCGGAGGGATCGGCATTACCTCAGCAAGCATAAACTCTTCATGGCGGCACACAATTGGGGTATGTGGCATCACAAATGTGCATGGCACCCGGTCCGCGCCACCGTCAACAATGTGGTGGCCGGCCGGAACATATAGCAGAGGATCCAGATGGAAGTTGGCCATGGGAGCGGGGCACTCACGCTCCAGCGACGCCGACGGTGAGTGGATCGGCGGAGGAGGTGTGTCAGACGACGGAGACGAAGGAGTCTTGGGTCCAGGGCTGATGGGACTGGACGAGGGCGTAAATGCAGGGGCTGTTATTGATTGCAACAAAGGCAATGTCACTTTTCATGTTAATGGTAATGAGCATACGGTACACTTTCCGAGGAAACAACCTCAAGTTCATAGTATCAACTCTAATGGAAAAATTCCATCAATTATATTTGGAGGTTTTGAATTTCCTCTTCCTACTGTCAAGAAGAAATATGATATTCTTATTATTGGGGATGTGCATATCCCCATTGAGGTAACATAGTGTTATTCAAAATTTCTCCGATTCCATGTTAATCGGAATGAATTTGTTAATAAGACCTGATCAACCTTGTTAGTTGATTCCTTTTGATAAGCATGAGATAGATGAAACTAGAAACACAACCCTCTGTACCCTCTTTATACTTTCTGTAATTTAGTTGAAATAAAGTAAAAATAGTATTTTTCTGTCTGTTTCCTGACTTATCCATGCAATATAAAAATATCCCAAAAATAAAAGTCCTCAGAATGACATGCCAATTTAATATGATTTTTTTCGGGAATATTTGAGGATTTATGGTGCAAAAATCACCATGGGGGGAGCTGCCACCTGGCCACGAGGGTGGAGGGCGCGCCCTACCCCCCTGGGCGCGCCCCCTGCATCATGGGCCCACGGTGGCCCTCCTCCACTTATTCCTGTACCCATCCTCTTCTTCTTCCTCACACAAACACGAATATTCAACTCAAGCACGAGTTCTAGCTCACTTTGCTGTGATTTTCGATCTCCTTGCTCAAAGCACCTCTCACAAAACTACCTGGGGAGATTGTTCCTTGGTATGTGACTCCTCCATTGGTCCAATTAGTTTTTGTTCTAGTGCTTTATTCATTGCAAATTTTTGCTTCTTAGGTGACCCTGTTTTTTAGATTGGATGTCAAATTTATATGGTTAAAAGTAGTTTTGATGCATGATATAGGCCCTAGGCACTTGTAGGAGTAGTTCCTATCAATATAATTGAGTTTGGTTTACTTTTTGTTTGAAGTTACTAAAAATTTCAGAATTTTTTTAGAGAAAAACAATATGCTTAGGAAGATGTTCCAAGGTGGTTCTTCAAAGAAGCAAGGACCCAGGCTTGCTATGCGTGATGCTGACAAGGAACCACCAAGAGACGCTCTAGTGCGGCCTTGTGAATGGCCGTCGAAAAATTTCATGGATCGAGTGGGAATTAAAGAGGAATTTAACGCATATTTGCATAACGCCGGTCTTGTGGACTTTGAGGCAGAAAAATGCCCCCAGTATCATGATCTCACAAGCTCATTTGTGAGGAGGTTTGAGTTTTCATCTTCACATAATTCTCCTTCAGTCATGTTTGATCTTTATGAAAAATCTTATACCATGGACTTAGAGGATTTTACTTTTGCCTGCAAACTCCCACAATGGGCTAGTACTATTGATCCCCGTAAATCTGAATTTAGAAACTTTCTTGCTAGTATAACCGTAGGGGAATCTAGAGATATAACGCAAGATACCATAGGGAGCATTCACTTTCCTGCTATACATTATTTTTCTCTCTTCATAGGTAGATGCATAAATGCTAAGGATGAAGCATGTCACATGTGTGTCCCTGACCTTAACATTCTCAGGAGTGCTATGTTAGGAGACCAATCTTATCATATGGGAGCCATTGTAGCTCATAGGTTGCATCATAATAGATATAATGGAGATTTCTTTGGAGGAATTTATGCAACCCGTTTAGCTAATTTTCTTGAAATAGACGTTCGTGAGGGAGATATGGAGTTGCCTCTTACTTATTTAGATTTTGATTCTATGGTTTCCCACCAGTTTGTCGAGAGGACTGAATCACCTCTCCAGTATCGACTAATCTTTAACAAACGACATGTTGTCCGTATTACTCTCCCTGCTCCTGCCTTCTTTGACTCGCAGACAAAAGGAAGATATACCATCACCAGAGAGGAGGAAAATGAGTACGAGAGGGGAGCAGAGGCAGCCCGACTCCACACTGCAGCTCAGGAGGTGATAGTCGCTGCATCACAGTATGACCCCAACTATTCTTCATCGCAGTACGACCCCAGCTACACCTACGGGTATCCGCCAGGCTATCCCTCGCAATAAACCAACTTAGGCCAAAAGCCTAAGCTTGGGGGAGTACGTATTTCTCACCGACATTACATTTATGTTCACACACACTCATTGCTAGATGTCGATGCTCATACTCTTTCACTGTAATATCCATGCTAGTTTACTTTCTCTTTCCTGCTTTCTCCTTGTGTGTTTGTTAAACCTTAAGAAAAAAACCAAAAAAATTAGTAGTAGTTTACCTTTCTTGCTGTAGTAGTAATAATTAAAAAGAAAACCCAAAAATATTTCCCCGTTCTTCTTTTGCTTGTTGGGAGCTTTCCCATGTAAATAGTTTTTATTTCTTTTCTTTTCTTTGGGGGTCAATAGGAGAAGACAATGATTAAATTGTTGAAGTGGCTCTTTTATGCATTATTGTTGATTTAACCAAGAGCCCATATTGCCTTGTCTTCTCCTGTTTATTGAATGCTCACAGATTCCAGCTTAGTCCAATGCACGTGCACTCTTATTATTATTCACATCGTTCGGTCGTGCAAGTGAAAGGCAATTATGATGATATATGATGGACTGATTGAGATGAGAAAAGCCGGTATGAACTCGACCTCTTTTGTTTTTGTAAATATGATGAGTTCATCATTCTTGATTCAGCTTGTTATGAATAAACATGTTTGCAATGACAATTAGAGATCATAGTTGCTTGTTCCATGCTTGATTAGCTATGAGTTATAATGGTTTACCTTGCGCGCCAACATGCTATTAAGATGGTTATGATGTGGTATAGTGGGGTGGTATCCTCCTTTGAATGATTTAAGCGACTTGACTTGGCACATGTTCACGCATGTAGTTGAAACAAATCAACATAGCCTTCACGATATTTATGTTCATGGTGGATTATATCCTACTCATGCTTGCATCCAATGTTTATTAATTTTAATGCATGTACATGGCTGTTGTCGCTCTCTAGTTGGTCGCTTCCCAGTCTTTTGCTAGTCTTCACTTGTACTAAGCGGGAATACTGCTTGTGCATCCAATCCCTTAAACCCCAAAGTTATTCTAGATGAGTCCACCATACCTTCCTATATATGGTATCTACCTGCCGTTCCAAGTAAATTTGTATGTGCCAAACTCTAAACCTTCAAATAAACATTCTGTTTTGTATGCTCGAATAGCTCATGTATCAACTAGTGCTGCCCTTATCTTCCATGTTAGGCGGGTTATTCTCAAGAGGAGTGGACTCCGCTCCTCATTCACGAGAAAATGGCTGGTCACCGGGATGCCCAGTCCCATGCTTTATGCAAACTAAATCAAAATAATTGCAAACAAAACTCCCCCTAGGACTGTTGTTAGTTGGAGGCACTCGTTGTTTCGAGCAAGCCATGGATTGATGCTTGTTGGTGGAGGGGGAGTATAAACTTTACCATTCTGTTTGGGAACCGCCTATAATGTGTGTAGCATGGAAGATATCGCCATCTCTTGGTTGTTATGTTGACAATGAAACTATATCGCTCAAAATATTATTCACCTATGTTTCAAAACCGAGCTCTAGCACCTCTACAAATCCCTGCTTCCCTCTGCGAAGGGCCTATCTATTTACTTTTATGTTGACTCATCACCCTCTTATTAAAGAGCACTAGCTAGAGAGCACAACTGTCATTTGCATTCATCACTATTAATTTATATTGGGTGTGACTATGATTGGATCTCTTTTACCATGAATTCCAATGTCTAGTCAGTCCTTGATCTTTAAAGGTGCTATGCATTTATGTTTTGCGGTCTCAGAAAGGGCTAGCGAGATACCATCTTGTTATATCATATTATGATTGTTTTGAGAAAGTGTTGTCATCCGAGATTTATTATTATGGCTCGCTAGTTGATTATGCTATTGATATGAGTAAATATGAGACCTGAGAATTATTCCAAATGTGGTTAGTTATAATCTTTACTAAAAACTTGAATGCTGGCTTGACATATTTACAACAACAAGAGCAAACAGAGTTTGTAAAAGTTTTTCTTTATCACTTTCAGTCTGTCAACTGAATTGCTTGAGGACAAGCAAAGGTTTAAGCTTGGGGGAGTTGATACGTCTCTGACGTATCTACTTTTCCAAACACTTTTGCCCTTGTTTTGGACTCTAACTTGCATGATTTGAATGGAACTAACCCGGACTGACGCTGTTTTCAGCAGAATTGCCATGATGTTGTTTTATGTGCAGAAAACAAAAGTTCTCGGAATGACCTGAAACTCCACGGAACATCTTATAAATAATAATAAAAAATCCTCGCCAAAGATGAAGACCAGGGGGCCCACACCCTATCCACGAGGGTGAGGGGCGCCCCCCCTAGGGCACCCCCTACCTCGTGGGCCCCCTGGAGACCTTCCGACGCCAACTCCAACTCTATATATTTGCTTTCGGGGAGAAAAAATAGAGGAGAAGAAATCATTGCATTTTACGATACGGAGTCGCCGCCAAGCCCTAAAACCTCTTGGGAGGGCTGATCTGGAGTCCATTCGGGGCTCCGGAGAGGGGGATTCGTCGCCGTCGTCATCATCAACCATCCTCCATCACCAATTTCCTGATGCTCACCGCCGTGCGTGAGTAATTCCATCGTAGTCTTGCTGGACGGTGATGGGTTGGATGATATCTATCATGTAATCGAGTTAGTTTTGTTAGGGTTTGATCCCTAGTATCCATTATGTTCTGAGATTGATGTTGCTATGACTTTTCTATGCTTAATGCTTGTCACTAGGGCCCGAGTGCCATGATTTCAGATCTGAACCTATTATGTTTTCATGAATATATGTGTGTTCTTGATCCTATCTTGCAAGTCTATAGTCACCTACTATGTGCTATGATCCGGCAACCTCGAAGTGACAATAATCGGGACCACTCCCGGTGATGACCATAGTTTGAGGAGTTCATGTATTCACTATGTGCTAATGCTTTGTTCCGGTTCTCTATTAAAAGGAGGCCTTAATATCCCTTAGTTTCCATTAGGACCCCGCTGCCATGGGAGGGTAGGACAGAAGATGTCATGCAAGTTCTTTTCCATAAGCATGTATGACTATATTCGGAATACATGCCTACATTACATTGATGAATTGGAGCTAGTTCTGTGTCACCCTAGGTTATAACTGTTGCATGATGAACCGCATCCGGCATAATTATCCATCACCGATCCAATGCCTACGAGCTTTCCATATACTGGTTTACGCTTATTTACTTTTTTGTTGCTACTGTTACAATCACTACAAAATACCAAAAATATTACTTTGCTTTCTTTACTCTTTTGTTACCGTTACCACCACTATCATATTACTTTGCTACTAAACACTTTGCTACAAATACTAAGTTATCCAGGTGTGGTTGAATTGACAACTCAACTATTAATACTTGAGAATATTCTTTGGCTCCCCTTGTGTCGAATCAATAAATTTGGGTTGAATACTCTACCCTTGAAAGCTATTGCGATCCCCTATACTTGTGGGTTATCACCTGTGGAGATGGAGTTGGTTGGGCCTCAAAGTCTTCATCGTCAATCGCCGGAGTGGTGACCTGTGTTGGGGGAGTAACCGGTGTTTCTTCATCACAAGGGGATTCTTGAGGGTGATCAGCCCATGAGTCATCGTGAGCAATTGGCGTCAATGGACGACCAATGCTGATGAGTTCGCTGTTCGTGAGAACAGGCGATGATACCACATTGTGTTCGATCTGAGGAAGGA
This sequence comes from Triticum aestivum, assembly GCF_018294505.1. NCBI lineage: Eukaryota > Viridiplantae > Streptophyta > Magnoliopsida > Poales > Poaceae > Triticum > Triticum aestivum. Next base: position 619,852,229 of record NC_057797.1, read on the forward strand.
CTTCATCATCTTAAACATTGTCTTGATGACCAATGTCTTCAGCTGCGGTGGGGTCAACAGCTGGAATATCTTCAGCTTCAGGAGCCTCTGTGGAAGCAGGCTTATGAACTATCAACTGGAGGTCACGATGTTCAGACGTAGGATGAGCCACTGAGATTGGCTCGACTACAAGGGGCTCTGTGGGAGTAGCCCGGTCTCTCTTCTTTGTCTTTCTCTTCTTGGTCAGCGGAGCATCATCAGTGGTGGCCTTGGTCTTGCGCTTTCGGGCTTCAGCTTCAGCTGCCCTAGTTTTCTTGAGCTCCAAAGCCACTGTGGGGACCTTAGGCTTCGAGCTTGTCACACTGGCCGGGAAGATTTTGCGAGGTTCTTCCGGCCTTGATGATTCTGGTTGGGCCACAGCAGGCTTCTTCTTCTTCTTGGCAGCCATTCTGGGGTCGATGCCTGGTCGCCCCAAAGCCTTGCACTTTTCAGCTTCATTGTAGCCTTGCACACATTTGGCAGCGAGATTCTTCATGCGCTCATGAGAACCTCTTGCTTCTTCACGTTTCTTGTGAAACGCCTCCTTGAGCTCATGCAGCATGACCTTGAAGTTTTGGACGTCTTCCACGTTGAGCTTGGCCATGTGCTTCTTGAACTGAGCCTTTTCATAATCAATCTTGTGCTTTAGCTCAACAATCTTCCGTGCAAGAGCCAGCTCAGGAGCAATGGCTCCATTTAAAGAGCTGAAGATCATCAAAACTGAGGTCTGGGCTGTCAAACCACTCATCAATGAACTTGTACAGGATATCCACATCAAAGAGGGAAGATCATTGAAGATTTCCGCCTCTTGCTTGCTCTTTATGAGCAGCTCAAGAGCACCATCGCCAAGATCGTCATCGCTAGACAGATCAATGGCTTTGTTCTCGTTCCTCAGAATGGCAGCAGGAGTCAGAACAGGACTAGAGGAGTGCACGGACTTCTTTTTTTCTTCTCAGTCTTGGAGATGTGAGAGAGATCTTCAGACTACACACTTGGTGCAGGAGGAGCAGTGGCTAAGGGCTTCATGCGCGACGCTTTTGGTGGAGTGGAAAGCTTCGAAGCCTTAGGTTTCTTCTTCTTCTTCGGCTTTGGTGGTGCAGGCGCTTCGTCAGAGTCAGCGTCGTCTGCAGGTTGATCCACGTCTGCCCCTTGAACCATTATATGAGTGATGAGACCTTCTAAGTTGCAGAAGGGCCCAACAAGATTGGGTTCAGCTTCGCGTGTGCCATCTGCACGTGGCGCAGAGGGGCCTGGGTTGAAGTCTAATCCCTAAGACTTCTTGTTTTCCTTGGCCGAGTTCTTGGCAAACTGAAAGTTGCGCTTGAACAGATTGTCATCTCGACACCATATCAATGACGATGGGTCGGCATCAGTAGGTTGTGGCCCTCGGACCATGCAAGGGTAGAATCCTTGAGCAATGGCTTCAGTTCTGGTCTTGGGTTGAAGATTTTTATAGAGAATATCTCCCCAAGGACGCGTGATAGCATTCTTCTCAGCATACTCCTTGGTGATGAATCTGTACTTGAACCATTGCTCGGCCCAATATCTTCGAATCCATTGGATTCGTGTCTTGCGCCGACCATAGCTTTCTTCGGGGTCAGTTTTGTAAAGTTCATAGAGATCTTCGGGCAGATCCATTGATGTACCCCCACGGCGCTGTCTGCCACCCTTCCTTGCTGATTTCTCTGTTGCCATGAAGTTTAGACTGAAAAGCTTCAACACTGTCAAAGTCTTCCGTCTGCTGGTCAGATGGGAACTGGCTTCGGGAGAATTGATGTGATGCTGTAAGAATTCTGCAAATGAATGCAGACTATGAGAACCAAGGGATTCTCCCATGGACATGTACCTTTGACAGCATTAGAGATGCGAGGGAAGGGGAAGAGGTCATATGTATTCTTAGAAGATTTTGAAGATTAAATCAGTTTAGAAGACATTGACCTCATAGTGCGAAGACATTCACTCATATGCAGAGAGTTGGTTCCAGATTTGTACGAATCCACGAATAAGTACAAGTGAGGAATCTAACTACTTTGTGAAGCATAAGTGAACATACTAGGCATGTTATGAGATGCAAAATAGGATAGATCCAACTTTGTAGGAACAGAAACCACTTGTGGTTGAAAAGGATGAATCTATCGGATCAAAAAGGACTGTAAAAAGAGTTTTTATTTACCACTCGAGGAACTGCTAGACGGAGTAGGAGATGAGGCCGAGCAGTCCGATCTTCCGTGCCCTAACTTGGCGATGGAGGACACCTACGGCGACGGCGGAGAAGACGATGTCCGCGGCCAGCGTGAGGACGGCGTCGGTGAGGTCATGACAGCTAAGCGCTTCGTCGCCGGCGTCATCGAGGGATAACGGTGGCGCTAGGGTTTGTGCGAGAAAGAGAAGTGGAAGAAGAGATAATGACTGGGTGTGGCATGTATTTATAAGGACAGGGATCGCACGACGTTATTACGCAGGTGCCCCTGTCGGTTCACATATGAAGGACACGTGGTGATCATGCAACGCATTGGAGGTTGTTCCATGTTCCCACGCACGCCTGGATTGTCGGGTGGTCGTTCCCGCTTCTCCGGGTTTCAGGCAAAAAGGATTGAGCATTTTAAAACAGATTTAATGTTTGTCTCTATATCTTCTGCTGACAAGAATGCAGCAAAGACATTTGACAGTTTCAATAGAATGCATATGATTTGGATAGATAGATTTGAGACGGGAGCATAGAAAGGTTAGGGTCCGATCACATTCACTTAGTTCAAAAGATTCAAGGAGAAGACATAGCTATAAGTGAATGTTGTAGAGGACAGAACGCAAATATATGAATATATTCGAATAAGACCAAATCGATATAGTGAAGATAAACATGAAGCCGTGTTAATATTGAAGACAAACCAAATGCGAAGAATTTGCAAATGTAACACCAATAGAAAACACTCCAAACAAAAGTTTGGTGGTGGCGTTACCCACCGTATAGGAAGTATTAGACCCAGACACGGCGCACAATTATCATGGCGCTCCGAAGTCAAATTCTGCGTTAATGTATTCACACTTAGAGTGTAAGTCTTCATTAGTTGAAGATATATGTTACTTCATGTGTTGCACATCTAAATCATCAACATGCATAAGTGTTAGGATGTGTGCATGATCACTGGACATTTGAGGATTCCAAGATATTTAGCTCACACCGCAACTTGCAAAACCTCTTCTCATCCAAGGGCTTTGTGAAGATATATGCCAGTTGCTCTTCAGTGTTGACATGAATAATATTAATATCTTCCTTCATGACATGATCTCTGAGAAAGTGATGACGGATCTGAGTGTGCTTTGTCTTCGAGTGCTGAACTGGGTTGTTGGCAATCTTGATGGCGCTTTCATTGTCGCAGTAGAGTGGCACTTTCTTCAGATGAATGCCATAGTCTTTGAGTGTTTGCTTCATCTAGAGAAGCTCAGCGCAGCAAGATCCAGCAGCAATATATTCAGATTCAACAGTGGAGAGAGATACACAGTTCTTGTTCTTTCAAGACCAACACACAAGTGATCGTCCCACAAAGTGACATGTGCCTGATGTAGACTTGCGATCCACCTTGTCACCAGCATAATCAGCATTCGAGAATCCAACTAGATCAAACTTTGAGCCCTTTGGATACCATAATCCTAGTGTTGGGGTGTAAGCCAAATATTGAAGAATTCGCTTCACAGCTAGGTGATGCGATTCCTTTGGTGCCGCTTGGAATCGGGCACACATGCAAACACTAAGCATGATATCTGGCCTAGATGCACATAAATAAAGCAAAGAACTAATCATGGAGCGGTATACCTTTTGATCAAACTCTTTACCATTGGCGTCAGGATCCAGATGACTTTTGGTAGGCATTGGTGTCGTATAACCTTTGCAGTCTTGCATTCCAAACTTCTTCAGGCAATCTTTGAGGTATTTCTCTTGAGATATGAAGATGCCATTGCATTGCTGCTGTATTTGAAGACCAAGGAAGAACTTCATCTCACCCATCATGGACATCTGATATTGCTCTTGCATCATGTATCCAAACTCATCACTGTATTTCTGATTAGTGCAGCCGAAGATAATGTCATCCACATATATTTGGCACACAAACAGTTCACCATCATATGTCTTTGTGAAGTGTGTGGGATCTAGGGAACCAGGTTCGAAGCCTTTGCTCTTCAGGAAGTCTTTGAGTGTGTCATACCAAGCACGAGGGGCTTGTTTGAGGCCATACAGTACTTTGTTGAGCTTGTAAACCATGTCAGGATGTTTTGGATCTTCAAAACGAGGCGGTTGTGCAACATACGCTTCTTCTTCAATCTTGCCATTGAGAAAGGCACTCTTCACATCCATTTGATACAGAAGGATGTTATGATGATTTGCATAGGCTAGCAGTATGTGTATAGCTTCAAGCCTAGCCACAGGAGAAAATGTTTCATCGAAGTTAATTCCTTCAACTTGAGTGTATCCTTGAGCAACGAGACGAGCCTTGTTTCTGACAACTTGACCATGCTCATCTTGCTTGTTGCGATATATCCATTTAGTTCCTATGATATTGTGTTTACGAGGATCAGGACGCTTGACCAATTCCCATACATTATTCAGCTCGAACTGTTGAAGCTCTTCTTGCATAGCTTGAATCCATTCAGGTTCCATAAAGGCTTCATCAACTTTCTTGGGTTCAGATATTGAGACGAATACAAAGTGCCCACAGAAATTTGCTAGTTGTGTTGCCCTTGAACGAGTGAGTGGACCAGGTGCATTGATGCTATCAATTATCTTCTCAATCTGTACTTCATTTGCAACACGAGGATGAACTGCACGAAGATTTTTCTCTTGCTGATCATTGTCATCGTTTGAAGGATTGTCTTCAGGCTGAGCATTGTCTTCAGGTTGATTAGGTGCAGAGATGATAAGTTCCTCTTCAGGCTGTACTTCAGATAGTATGATTTCTCCAGTTCCCATAAGCTTGATGGATTCACTGGATGGAATTTCATCTAGCACATTTGGCAGGTGCTCTCTTTGCAAGCCGTTAGTCTCATCGAACCGCACATCCACAGTTTCAACCACTTTATAGTGAAAGAGGTTGAAGACTCTGTAGGAGTGAGAATCCTTTCCGTAACCAAGCATAAAACCTTCATGTGCTTTTGGTGCAAATTTTGAAGTGTGATGTGGATCCTTGATCCAGCACCTAGCACCAAATACTCTAAAGTAACTGACATTTGGCTTCTTACTAGTGAGGAGTTCATAGGATGTTTTCTTCAGAAGCTTGTGAAGATAAACACGGTTGATGACATGGCATGCAGTATCAATAGCTTCAGGCCAGAACTTTCTTGGTGTTTGGATTCATCGAGCATCGTTCGAGCCATCTCAATGAGTGTTCCGTTCTTGCGTTCCACGATGCCATTCTGTTGTGGCGTGTACGGAGCTGAGAACTCATGAGTGATGCCCAATGTATCAAGATAAGTGTCGAGGCCAGTGTTCTTGAATTTAGTGCCATTGTCACTTCTGATGTGCTTGATCTTGACGCCATAGTTGTTCATGGCTCGATTGGCGAAGCGTCTGAAGACATCCTGCACTTCAGTCTTGTAGAGGATTATATGTACCCATGTATATCTTGAATAATCATCAACAATGACGAAGCCATAGAGACAAGCAGTAGTAGTAAGGGTAGAGTAGTGAGTGGGGCCAAAGAGGTCCATGTGTAGCAGTTCGAAGGGTTGAATCGTTGTCATGATTGTCTTTGAGGGATGCTTGGCCCTCGTCATCTTTCCAGCTTCGCGGGCACCACATAAGTGATCCTTCTTGAACTTGATTCCTTCGTTGCCTATGACGTGCTTCTTCTTTGCAAGAGTATGCAAGTTCCTCATGCCAGCATGCCCTAGCCTCCGATGCGAGAGCCAGCACTCTGAAGCTTTTGCAAGAAGACATACGGCAAGCTGTGGTCCTGCTGAGAAATCTACCATGTACAAATCATCTTTCCGATACCCTTCAAATACTAGAGGCTTGTCAGGTTCCATTATAACAAGGCAACAATATTTTCCAAATATCAAAATCATGTTTAAATCGCAAAGCATTGAGACAGACATTAAGTTGAAACCAAGGGATTCAACAAGCATCACTTTATCCATGTGCTGATCCTTTGAGATTGCAACTCTACCTAGACCCAATACCTTGCTTTTACCAGTATCAGCGAATGTGATGTGACTTTTGTCAGATGGACGTAAGGTTGAGTCCATGAGAAGACTTCATTTTCCAGTCATGTGAGTAGTACATCCACTATCAATAATCCATTCTGAAGCAGCTGATGTGATACCCTACAGTGCAGTTAGGGGGATAGGCTTCACGAAGAGCATTGTGAAGCATAACTTTTGACGAGCAAGAGGATTATTAAAGCTTAGATCGAGGTTAGGACTGATAGGACAAATAGCAAGCGACTCAGGAACAAAATACATAATAAGACCATTTGGGCATTTGAACTTGCGCCCTACAAGATGTTTTAGGTCCCCAGCAATAGCTTCAGACGCATTTGATTTTCGGCTAGAGACCTTTTCCTGCAAAAGAGAGTTAAGCTTTCTTAGCCACCCACACCTTCAAGGGTGGCTTCGAAGCAATGTGTCTAAGTGCAGCATCTGAGAACTTTGGCTTGGATCCCTAGCAAATAGTCTTGCGGGTGGAGAATAGTACTCATAAGAATAAGAAGAATAGTTCTGGGTCTTATGAACATGGCGGTTTGATGAAACACGCTCATATTCATAGGCCTGAGTATGGTTTCCCTGCAAAACAATTGTGTTAGTGCGACTCAGGTGAGTCCTCTGTCTGTATGAAACCTTTGGACCATATGAAGCCTGTGGTCTGGGGTTTGTCTTCTTCCCTTGAGGTGTCATGAGGACATTCATAGGAAGATTCTCTAGACACCTTTTCGGTACCCAGACATTCTTCATAGGTGGCCCATTCTTGCAGTTAGTTCCAATATACCTGGCAAACACTTCACCATTCTGATTCTTAAACAGTTTATAGTTTGCACCAAGGGATTCATCAATGACAATGGGATTAGCACAAGTGAAGCCAGATAGGGTGGACGGATCCACTGAAGGTTCCTTTGCAGCAACCCATGTGGTTTTGGGGCACTGCTCATGTTTCCAGTAAGAGTCATCAACATTCATTTTCCTTTCGAACCCAACACCCTCTTTCCTAGGGTTTCGGTTCAGAATCTTCCTTTTGAGGACATCACATAGTGTCTGATGCCCTTTGAGACTTTTGTACATCCCTGTTTCAAACAATGTCTTCAACCTAGCATTTTCATTAGCAATAGCAGTGGCATCCTCAGCAGAGGGGTTAGTTACCACATCAACAGTTGAAGATATTGCAACAGTAGCAGCAGTAGCACATTCAGCAACAGAAGTAGCATTATCACGCTCAAGGCATTTAAGACATGGTGGTTCAAATCCTTCCTGAGCGGGACTGATCTGTTTAGCGCGAAGTGACTCGTTTTCCTTTTGAAGATCTTCATGAGCCGCTCTCAATTCCTCAAGTTCTTGCTTCCTTTGACGATAATCATAGGAAAGCTTTCATGAGTTGTTGAGAGCGTTTCATGACGACTTTCAAGTTCCTCATACTTAACATGAAGATTTTTTATGTCTTTAATTAAGGACTGAGATTGAGTCATTTTAGCATCCAACAGATCATCACTTTTGTCTAACAGTTTTTGAATATGTTCCATAGTTTTCTGTTGTTCAGTTGCAATTTTAGCAAGTGTTTTGTAGCTGGGTTTGGAACCACAATCGGAGTCATCTTCACTGGATGTTTGATAGTGAGTATTGCGTGAGTTTACCTTGGCACCGCGTGCCATGAAGCAATAGGTGGGAGCGGAGTTGTCATTGTCATTAGCGTCAGCGTCGGTGACGAAGTCATTGTCTTCAGTGTTAAATATGGACTTGGCAACATAGGCTGTAGCCAGACTTGCAACGCCAGAATCGGACTCCTCCTCAGACTCCACCTCCGCCTCCTCAGAATCAGACTCCCCCTCTGAATCCATTTCCTTGCCAACAAATGCACGAACCTTGCCAGATGAGCTCTTCTTGTGTGATGAAGACTTTGAGGAAGACTTGAGAGAAGACTTTGAGTATTTCTTCTTCTTCTTCTTCTTCTTCTTGTCGTCAGAGTCATATTCCTTGCTCTTCTTCTTCTTGTTGTTCTCATTGTCCCATTGTGGACACTCAGAGATGTAGTGACCAGGTTTCTTGCACTTGTGGCATGTTCTCTTCTTGTAGTCATGAGTAGAAGCTTCATCATTCCTTGAGCTGGATCGTGAAGACTTTCTGAAGCCTTTCTTCTTGGTGAATTTCTGGAACTTCTTCACAAGCATAGCAAGCTCCTTTCCAATGTCTTCAGGATCATCAGAACTGCAGTCAGATTCTTCTTCAGATGAGGAAACAGCTTTTGCCTTCAAGGCGCGAGTTCGGCCATAGTTGGGACCGTAGATGTCTCTTTTCTCAGAAAGCTGAAACTCATGTGTGTTGAGCCTTTCAAGTATGTCAGACGGATCGAGTGTCTAGAAGTCAGGGCGTTCTTGAATCATCAGGGCTAGGGTGTCAAACAAGCTGTCAAGTGATCTCAGGAGTGTCTTGACGATTTCATGCTTGGTGATCTCAGTGAGGTGATCAAACGTGAGGTGAACATTCTCATTGTCGTTTCTCTTGAAGCGGTTGAAGAGGTTGCGAAGGACATTGATCCTTTGATATCTCTGGGTTGAGACGCCTTCGTTGACCTTGGAGAGCCAGTCCCAGACTAGCTTAGATGTTTCCAGAGCACTCACACGGCCATACTACCCTTTGGTGAGATGACCACAGATGATATTCTTGGCAGTGGAATCCAGTTGAACGAACTTCTTGACATCAGCAACGGTGACACCTTCACCAGCCTTGGGAACGCCATTCTTGACGACATACCCGAGGTCGACATCAATGGCTTCAAGATGCATGCGCATCTTATTCTTCCAGTAGGGATATTCAGTTCCATCGAAGATGGGGCACGCATCGGAGACTTTGATAATCCCTGCAGTCGACATAACTAAAACTCCAGGTGGTTAAACCGAATCACACAGAACAAGGGAGTACCTTGCTCTAATACCAATTGAAAGTGCTAGTTATCAACTAGAGGGGGGTGAATAGACAATTTTTATGAAAGTCTTCAAAACATGGGAGTTTCGAAGACAAACAATAGAAATGAACCTATAACCATGCAGCGGAAGGTAGACTACACTAGACAAGCCAGAGTCAAGTATTCAATGAAGTGAGAGCACAAAGACTAACAACAGCTAGGCAGTATGGATCAGGATGGAAGATAGTATGAAACCAATCTGAACAAGCAGTCACACAGTGAAGACAAATGGACAATGCAAACAGGCAATGACTTCACAAGGACCAACTGTAAATAAAGAGATGGGAAGGATAGAACCAGTGGCTTGTAGAAGACAATGATTTGTTGGACCAGTTCTAGTTGCTGTGACAACTGTACGTCTGGTTAGGGAGGCTGAGATTTAACTTAGAAGACCACGTCTTCACCTTATTCCCCTTGAGCTAAGGACACCCAGTCCTCTCCCAATCACTCTGGTAAGTCTTCAAGGTAGACTTCCAAACCTTCACAGACTTCGTTCACCGGCGATCCCCAATGACTCTTGGATGCTCAGAACGCGACGCCTAACCGGCTGGAGGATTCACAGTCCTCAAGTGTAACAAGTCTTCAGATCACACAGACAGGAAGACTTCAGTGATGCCTAACACTCTTTGGCTCTGGGTGTTTAGGGCTTTGTCCTCGCAAGGATTTCTCTCTCAAAGGCTTCGAGGTGGGTTGCTCTCAAATAACAAAAGTCGTGCACTAACTCTGAGCAGCCACCAATTTATGGTGTAGGGGGTGGGCTATTTATAGCCACTAGGCAACCCGACCTGATTTGTCCGAAATGACCCTAGGTCACTAAGGAACTAACACGTGTTCCAATGGTCAGATTTCAAACACACGCGGCAACTTTACTTGGGCTACAAGTAAAGCTGACTCATCGAGCTCTGGATAAGATTTGCTCTCATTATCTTCGCTCGAAGACATAGGATTTTGGTTAAGCATCACTTTAGTCATTCTGAATTTGTTCACTGGGACCCCACTTAACAGTACGGTGGTTCCTATGACTCAACAAAGAAGAAAAGGAAACAACGAAAAAACTAAGTCTTCGCGCTCCATAGTCTTCACGCGATGTCTTCTCTTGTCATAGTCTTCAATGTGAATATCTTCACATACCACCTTTGTCTTCAATGTCTTCATACATTTTTAGGGGTCATCCGGTAGGAAAACCCAATCAATGAGGGACTACTACTTGTGTTATCCTGCAATTCTCACAAACACATTAGTCCCTCAACCAGGTTTTTCGTCAATACTCCAAAACCAACTAGGGGTGGCACTAGATGCACTTACAAAGCCACATGACACGATTACGATTGAAATCCCAATGACTCCCCCCCCACACAAAAAAACATGGCATGCTTGTCACACGAATGCAGGAATGTATAAATGGTTATTTTCCCTCTCGTTCAACATAACGGGAGGGTTGTGTAGCTGGTTAGCCTGTTCGCTCATCAAACTTGACGTCTCGGGTTCGATAACTTCACTTGAGCATAATTTGTGCCAGGAGGATTCTTTGACTGGTCAAAATGTTTTCTAGGGTTTGCATGCTTCACACACTCTCTCTAGTATATATATACACGTTGGAGCCTCAGCGCTTGTAGTTGCTCTCTTCACACTCTCTCGCCCTCTCCCGCTGGAGCCTCAGCGCTTGTAGTTGCTCTCTTCACACTCTCTCGCCCTCTCTGGATCTAAACAAGACTTCGTTGGCCTCTCTCTCCCCTCACTGCTGCTCAAAGAGCCGACAGGATCCGTTCGCCGGGAAGGGAAGGAGGCTTAACACTGTCTCCATCGGCGAGGGACTACCGGCGCAGCTGTTCACTTTCCACCCAGCGGGGGCGCGGGAGGGCCTCCGACCCCTTCTTCTTCGCCGCCGTCCCGTCGCCCACCGAACCACGCCCCAAGAACATTAAGGTATAATTTACTTACTCCACATGCATTGCTCTAGTTGCATGTATACCATGAATCTAGGACGTGCTTCAAAGAGGAAAGGAGTGGGGGAAAGTAGTGGGAAAAGTTGTATATAGCATGAATCTAGGACGTGGTTCAAAGAGGAAATGAAGGGGGAAAGTTGTATAGCATGAATCTAGGACGTGGTTCAAAGAGGAAAGGAATGGGGGAAAGTTGTGGGGAAAGTTGTATCGCATAAATATAGGACGTGGTTCAAAGAGGAAAGGAAGGGGCGAAAGTACTAGTTCAAAAAGGAAAGGAAGGACAAGGCTGTAGAGTTTGAGTAGGACTAGATTTGCTGCGCTCACATAGGGAAAGGTGTCTAAAGATAACAAAACTGGGACCAACACAAATATGCTCCTTGGTTGTCTGTTCTTTGTTGCAATAGACTGTGCATGACCAGAGTACATCGGTAGATGCACATGGTGCTGGTGCGTCCACTGTCCCGTGCGACTCATTAGCTGTTGTTAATCTAAGGCCCTGTTTGGTTAAAAACTCCCTAGTCCCTACCTGCTTGGTTCCAGGGACTAAACACAGACTAGAGGTTATTAAATGACATGCTAAAAGACCATGTTACCCCTAGTAATGAACTAATAGAGACAAGGTGTGATGCGTGGCAGGGGCAACTGTTGGAAAAAGTCCCAAAAAGACTCCCTCGGGGTCTTCTTTCTTTAGTCCCAAATGCCCACTTTTAGTCCCTAAAAGTCCCTCTTGTTTGGTTTAGATGGGACTGTCACGGAGTTGTTTTAGTCCCTACACCAAAATGTCCCTGTAAACAAACACCCTCTAATAATGTCGCTGGAAAATTGATGCAATGCCACAGTTAAAAGCGAATTACATGTTTAACGAATTTTATTGTTAATATAATCTCTATGTTAATATTAATCAATGCCACCGTTTGAGAAATGCTACTGTCTTGCTTTCTTTCCCATTTAGATAAGGTAGATGCTTCTTTTTGTTGGCTTCTGTGTCATCCATCGTTATTGACCACTAATTGTTTCCTTTGCACCTCTGTGTAAACAGGGTTATCTACTTCACCTCGTTGCCATTGTGACCTTTTGTTGCACTGCACAAAACACTTTTGTTTTAAGAGTGTTTTGTGCAGTTCAACCAAAATGTCACACCGACAACGTTGCTTGATTGCTTGATCTTAGTGGAACTGCACAAGAGGAGATCTTACTTTCTATTCGTTAAGGCGAATTTGGTTTAGATCTTCTTCTTGTGAGTTGTTTGAATTCCGCATCATGAGAGGTCAGTACTAGCCTTCTTTCACATAATTCTGCAGTGTGCTTTCATATGTTGTGCTACTTGTACGATAATGTTGCTTGATTTTAGTGAACTGCACAAATGGAGACAAGACTTCCAATCTGTATGTGCACCGTAATATCCCATTGAGGTAAGATAAGTATATTTCACAACTGCTGGCCTGTATTTTGCCACTTTCATCAGAAAATTAAGTTTAGTACTATACTTGTGCTCCCTAATTGACATGCCAAATCTTACATTGAAGACGAAGCTTGTCTGTTATTGAACCAAGTGATGAAGGGGAAGAACAAGCGGAAGAAAAAAAAATCAACTCCCGGTGCTGTAATGAAGCACTGGAACTGTGATGACACAAGTAATGATATAGTTTTGCATCTTAATTTATTACTATGGCTGGAATGAGCAATTGTTTTGCCACTGATTTGATGCCACTCTTAATGTAATATGTAATTATCTCTACTTGTGCAAACAGGGATCTTCTTTGAAGATACCATATATTTTAGTGGAACTGCACAAGAAGATGTTGGAAACATTAAACTAACCGAGGAGTATATAGTAAGCATGGCCACCACCGTAGATAGCAACAGATGGTTCCGGAGAAGTACTTCATCTGTATGCTCTACACAATAAGCCTCCTGACAAAGGTTGGTACTCGCCCACTGATTTCATCCTTATGATTGAGCTTTGTCATCTCTATTGGTGTTGTGCTACTGTTTAGATACTGTCATGAAAAAGTGGTATTGTCCTTGAGAAGTGCTTCATCTGTGCTGTTTTAAATATTTCCTTTCCTTTTTTCGAGCAACAGGATCATCTTTCTCTGAAGAAGAATATGGAGTACGTGAAGTGACTAGTTCCGATTATGCCAGGATGAAGAAGCCATGTCTATCTTCTCATCAGAAGGAGTAGTTGAAGGATGGTTACATTACTCCCCACAAGACCAAACTAACTTCAGCTCAGAAGGACTGACAAATCTCCATTTTTTAGCTGTGATGCGCGAGTACAATGTTGTTCTAGGATTCTTTCTGGTGAGTTCCATTTTTCTAAAAGTGTTCTCTACATGGACCATGTATGTGCCTGTTGAAACTGTCAATTCATAGTACATTTTGCTTTATACTAATCACTTTTTTGTATTTGTACAAACAGGGGTGCTCAGCTTGATTTCAATGGGAACTGCACAAAATGTAATGAATACATCGAATCATTCATTTCCACCACAAGAAAGGAGGTGCCGATAAGTTCAAGGCGTTGCAACATATAAGGGCCAATTCCAGTTCTGCCCCTAACTCGAACCCACTACTCAGTTTTGCCCCTAATTTTCAGGTATGCTCAGTTTTGCCCCTCCACCGTTAGTGTCACTTATAGAAATGCCCTTTTGCGCTGTTACTGTCCGGTTAAAGTACTTTGACCATCTAGAAAAAATAGCAAAAAAAAATCAAAAAATATGAAATTTGGTGGGATCAAAGATAGTCATGTCCGCAAGGTGCGTGCACATTTTTGTGTTGGTTGGACACTCCGGGACCTCGTGGCAAAGGAAAACATAAATAATTTATGCCTATGAACAGTAAATTCGAAAAAATAGCAAAAAAGTTCAAAAAAATTGAATTTATTTGGCGTCAAAGAGGCTTGAGTGCGCAAGGAGCTTGCAAGTTTTGGTGATCAAATGACGTACGAGGCGCTCTAGAGAAAAAAACAAAATAGTGCATTTTTTCAAAGTTTTTTTGAGCTAAATTTTTTTTTTCTCCACGAGCTCCTACGATGTCCAAACACTACAAAAATGTGCAAACATCTTGCGCGCCTGAATATCTTTAGTCCCACGAAATTTCATATTTTTTGATTTTTTTTTCTATTTTTTTGAATTTACTGTTCGCATGCGTACAAAATTTATGTTTTCCTTTGCCACGAGCTCCCAGGGTGTCCGAACGGCTTGAAAATTTGTACACGCCTTACAGACATGAGTATCTTCGATCCCACAAAGTTTCAATTTTTTGATTTTTTTGCTATTTTTTCGGGACGGTCAAAGACCTTTGACCGGACGGTAACGACAAAGAAGGGCATTTCTTTAAGTGAAACTAACGGTGAAGGGGCAAAACTGAGCATATCTAAAAATTAGGGGCAAAACTGAGTAGTGGGTTTGAGTTAAGGGCATAGACGTAAATGTCCCAACATATAAGGGCGAAATCATACAAGCTACGCGCGAATTTGGTTGATTTTGGTGGAACTGCATAAAAAGAACAACTGGTTTATTTAGCATGAGGTGCCATGTCAATGTCCGAACTGATGGCAAACCCTGCTCATTCCACAATTGTAGGCATTTGATATTTTGGAATGGGACAACCTTGTTAAATTTCGCTCATTGATTTTAGCAAGACATGTGTTTGATATTTTCAAATGGGACGCCCTTTGCTGTCAGCAACGTCGATCAATTTTTTCTTTATTCTTTAGTTGTGAAGTAAATATTGCCTCTGGCATGTGAGTCGCTGAGATGCATAATCATCGATTGTTTTGAATGTTCTCTATGAATTGCCAGGCCTGTGTGTTTGATTGCAATGTACAGAAATGCTAAAAAGCTGCTCAAACTCTTTGTACTCCTTCTGTTCCTTTTTACTTTGCACATTGTGAAAGTGCATACTTTTTTGTATAAGATTGATCAAAGTAGAGATACTTTGACTGCAGACAAAACTTGTATGCAGACTAGAAAGGACCGGAGGGAGTACATGTGAAACTACTGCAAACGAGGTGATCACCCTGGAAATAATGCTAGTACGTATTGTTTTGCATGTTTAGCCAATGCCAGTGATACAGGAATTCAAACTAATCGAAATAAATTCATTCATACACCGTCGGATTTCATATAAACATGCCGGATTTCATTACATTTCATACATTCTTCAACTAAAAAGGGGTGCACTGGAGGTATAATTAATTAACCAAAGCTACCCACCTGTGTCCCGCTGAGCCGAACAGAAGCTTCACTGACTTAACTACAGGTGCAGTTGCGTAACTGACATGTGGCCTATTGGGCCCACGTGTTAGTCAGCCAACTGCACCAGTAGTTAAGTAGAAGCAGCGTTCTTCTCCAGCGCAGCTCTCCGACTCCATGTCACCGCCAAGAAGCTAACCGGCCGTCAATGGTCAACCCGCCTAGCTTGGCTTCAACCGGAGGGTAGCATCGGTGGCCTTACTTGGACCCGAGCGGCAGCGACCTACCGTGTTCTACTCTTCCTCGTTTTTTGTGTGGCGCGGTCTCGCTGGGAGCGGGGCGGGGCCTCGGTGGAGCCGGTGATGTCCTCTGTCTCGTTGCCGGCGGGCGGAGCCTCAGCGGAGCGGTGGAAATCCTCCCCCACGTTCCCAGCAGGGTGGGGCCTCGGCTGAGCCGGCAATGTCCTCTGCCTCGTTGTTGGCGGGGCGGGGACTCGGCGGAGCCGGTGGTGTCCTCTGCCTCGTTGTTGGCGTCACGGGGCCACGGCGGAGAAGAGCCTCGTCGACGCCAGCGGCGTGGGGACTCGTCGGAGCCGGCATTGTCCTCTGCCTCGTCCTCGGTCTCGCCAAATAGCGCCTCGCCCACTTCATCACCCTCTTTGCTAGCCTCTTTGTAGGCGGCCGCAGCCTCCGCCACTCGCATGTGGTACCACCAGTGCTCGAGGCGGCCCTTGCGGGCGGAGCGGTACGAGTCGAGCAGCGCCTCCTGCTCCGCACGCTCCACAGCCATTTTATCCTCCACCTGCAGGTGCTCCTGGAGGAGATGGTGGTTGTAGGCGACGTCGGTCTGCGCCTCCCAGAACTGCTCCTCACGCATCTGCCTCACCCTATCCATATATTGGACATGGGCCTCGCCGATGGTCATGGTGCAATGCACCGGCGAGGATGGCGCGGAGGAGGGGGTTGGCGCCGGATTGTCGACTACCATGTCCTCCATTGGGACGTCGTCATCCTCCGGTTGCCTGCCGGCCAACCGGTCGGCAGCAATGGCTGCCATCTCCTTGTGGTCCATCGTCCGCCTGTCCCGAAGAGCGCTGGAGCGCAAGGAAGCCATGGTGGGCAGTAGTGGTGTGGACAGGAGAAAGGGAACGAATGCGGATGACTGCGGCTATTGCCGGTGCAGTAGTTTATATAGCAATGGTGGGCGGGCGGAGGGACGGATGTGTGGCACCGGAGTAGCCGCCTCGGCAACCGCGTATCATTAATGTGGGCGGTGGATGGATGGACGGACGGCACTTGTGTCGTTTGAAGGCGGAGCAATCGGCTGCACCGAGAAGCGGGGCGGGCGGCGCTGACTGTTTCGGGCAGAAAGCACGCACGGGCGAGGAGATGACTTTACTTGGAGAGGATGACAATGGGGACCCTCCAGGTCCATAGCCTCACGTACGCAAGTGCCTCATTATATATATAACTATAATTTATTTTGCTTCCTCCTGGTTTCCTGACATCACGGTCCCACATCATTGTCAACCTATGTAGTAGTAGTCAATAAACGAGAGAATTGCACAAGAAGCGACCAACAGCTGGGACCAAGCATCTCGAGCAGTATTTGTGTTTTTGAGGTGTGAGCACTGCAGAGTTTTTCGATGTTTAGCCCAGATATTAATTTTTCTCCTCTGAACAACAACGAAAACATCGCTGTAGGTATTAACTGGGCGGGCTGTGGCCCGTCTAGCCCAGGCCAGATATCGAACCCAGATATTATCTTTTTTCAAGTTGAAAATGGCTAGCCCAGCTATACTTTTTTTAGGAATACCCAGGCAAGGTCAAGTTGTTATTGTCCGCCCCGCTGGGCTGCAAATCTTTCCTAGGAGGGATGCATTAGGCTTAACAAGAAAATGGGCTTTAAGAAATAATAAATGGGATGTAATTATAAAAACTGGGCAGTAACTATAAAAAATGCACCAAACACGTGATTACTTTATAAAATATTATTTTTGGATATTGAAAATTTTAATTTCATTAATTGTTGCGAGCGCAATGTTTCATTGGATTTTTACGTAATATAAATTTATATTGAAATTGTATTTAATCTGACTAGAAATTTCGGGATAAAAATATTTCGGATCCCATCAAAATGTGGGAAATTTTATTGAATTCTGTTTTGAACAGTTGGTTGAAATGGGTTGTACTTTTAACAAACTATAAATGGGCTGTAGTAAATTCCATTAGAATTCAAAAATGGGCTACCCATTCTTACAAATCTCAAATGGGCTATAAGTTCTCTGCCACACACTTCTGGCGTTACTAAGTTGACGTGTCCCCTAAAAAAACAAAGTTGGCGTGTATGCAAGGCTTTGTCAACTTATAGTCAACACACGGTTCTAGCAACAGTGGCCGTTGGATGTCCATCCAACGGATGCCGTGCTTCTTCTTCAATTTCGGATATTCTAGCTTCACTCGTCCAAAAAATGATTCCTCCCCCTGACATGTGGGGCGCACCGTTTTGGAAGCTGACCTGTGGGCCTACTAAGTTGACGTACCAAGGGCTTTGTCAACTTAGTCAATATAAACGATTCTAGTTGCAGTGACCGTACGATGTCCATCCAACAGCCATCGTGCTTCTTCAACCTCTGGTCTTCTTGCTCCAGCCGCCCAAAGCAGCGCCGGTCGTGCCGCCTGCTCCTGCCTCCCATGGCCGGCTGTGCTGCCGCGGAGGCCTCACCGCCCCCTACTACTCCCACCGCTGGCCAGGCCATCCCTCCACTCACTGATGTCTACTACACAACCTTCTTCTTGTAGACGTTGTTGGGCCTCCAAGTGCAGAGGTTTGTAGGACAGTAGCAAATTTCCCTCAAGTGGATGACCTAAGGTTTATCAATCCATAGGAGGCGTAGGATGAAGATGGTCTCTCTCAAGCAACCCTGCAATCAAATAACAAAGAGTCTCTTGTGTCCCCAACACATCCAATACAATGGTAAATTGTATAGGTGCACTAGTTCGGCGAAGAGATGGTGATACAAGTGGTATATGGATAATAGATAAAGGTATTTGTAATCTGAAATTATAAAAACAGCAAGGTAGCAAGTGATAAAAGTGAGCATAAACTGTATTGCAATGGTAGGAAACAAGGCCTAGGGTTCATACTTTCACTAGTGTAAGTTCCCTCAACAATGATAACATAATTGGATCACATAACCATCCCTCAACATGCAACAAAGAGTCACTCCAAAGTCACTAATAGCGGAGAACGAACGAAAGAGATTATGGTAGGGTACGAAACCACCTCAAAGTTATTCTTTCCAATCAATCCGTTGGGCTATTCCTAAAAGTGTCACAAATAGTCCTAGAGTTCATACAAGAATAACACCTTAAGACACAAATCAACCAAAACCCTAATGTCACCTAGATAGTCCAATGTCACCTCAAGTATCCGTGGGTATGATTATACGATATGCGTCACACAATCTCAGATTCATCTATTCAACCAACACATAGGACCTCAAAGAGTGCCTGTCGGTGTCAAAACCGGTGGATCTCGGGTAGGGGGTCCCGAACTGTGCGTCTAGGCCGGATGGTAACAGGAGGCAAGGGACACGAAGTTTTACCCAGGTTCGAGCCCTCTCTATGGAGGTAAAACCCTATGTCCTGCTTGATTAATATTGATGATATGGGTAGTACAAGAGTAGATCTACCACGAGATCGGAGAGGCTAAACCCTAGAAGCTAGCCTATGGTATGATTGTTGTTGTGTATGTTGTCCTACGGACTAAAACCCTCCAGTTTATATAGACACCGGAGAGGGTTAGGGTTACACAAAGTCGGTTACAATGGTAGGAGATCTGCATATCCGTATCGCCAAGCTTGCCTTCCACGCTAAGAAAAGTCCCTTCCGGACACGGGACGAAGTCTTCAATCTTGTATCTTCATAGTCCAGGAGTCCGGCCGAAGGTATAGTCTGGCCATCCGGACACCCCCTAATCCAGGACTCCCTCGGTAGCCCCTGAACCAGGCTTCAATGACGACGAGTCCGGCGCGCAGATTGTCTTTGGCATTGTAAGGCGGGTTCCTCCTCCAAGTACTTCATAGAAGATTTTGAACACAAAGATAGTGTCCGGCTCTGCAAAATAAGTTTCCACATATTGCCATAGAGAGAATAACATTTACACAAATCTAATATGCTGATGTATTCCGTAGTGTGACACACCATGGCCAAGCCTTTATCTGAGTCGTTTCATTATCCCACTTCAGCGCGTCATGCGAGGCGGTTTCCATGGCACGTCTTGTTAAAGCAAAGATCGTGTCCCCTTATTCCGGGATTCTCATCAATACGGGCGTGGGTAACCCAACCGCTTCTAGGACTCCTAGATTATAGGCAAGTCCAAACAGACACGGAGAGGACGCTTGATATTCACCCTCTTTATAAAGGGACAAGGATTTTATTTTTCCCGTGCTCAATCGAATCCTTCCCCCACCTCAAGCTCAAGCGCCCAAAGTTCAGGTCAGGTGCTCCGAACCTTCAGTCATGTCCGGATCTAGCCTTCAAGGCCGATGGGTGCCTTCCTCCGTCACGGAAGAAGACATAAAAAAGTTGAGGGGGCCATATATCTGACCGCCGAGATTTTGCATCGGCTGCCTCCCCGAGGGCAGGCCGTCCCCACCCCCGAACCTAATGAGAACGTCGTGTTCGTCTCCCACTTCCTCTGAGGTCTAGGCCTTGCTCTGGATCCTTTCGTCAGGGGTTTGATGTTTTACTACGGGCTAGACTTCCATGATCTAGCTCCGGACTCCTTTCTTCATATCACGACATTTATTGTCGTGTGTGAGGCCTTCCTCCGGGTTACCCTCACTTTGGCCTATGGCTCAAGACCTTTGAAGTGAAGCCGAAGATGATCGAGGGGCAACATGCAGCGTGTGGAGGTGCCTTAATATGCAAGATGACGGGAGCTCCGTGGTCCAAAGGTTCCATCCCAGAGGTGTCTGAATTATGGCAACAGGAGTGGTTCTACATCATGGCTCCTAGAAGTGCCAAGTGGGCGGCCCCCCTGTTTTCCGCTCGGGCCCTCCACCACAGCTGATGTCATGGATCAGCAGAGGTCTGAGCTGGGGTCCAGCCAAGGACGTGCCTATACTGCAAAGCCGCATGCGAGATCTCTTCAATGGAGATTTCAGTTTGGTTGCGGTAATACAAGTTGTGCTGGTTTGTCAAGTCCAGCCTTGCAAACACTGGCCTCTTCGCCTGTGGGAGTTCAATCCCGAGGGACCGCGTGTCATTCAAAATTTTCTCGTCCTGACGCACGAGGAGATGTACAAGTCATTCTTCGGACCTCAGGTGGAGTGTCCGGAAATCACCGAGGACGTGGGCCTGAGTAGTAACCGCGTCACCGAACAGGTAAGGCATCTTCCGGCCGAACATACTATCTCTCCTTTGTTACGAAGTTATTTCTGAGAGTTCGCTTTTTGACCAGGACTGGCTAACAAAGGCGAAGTTGATTCGGTGTTCGGCCCCCCTCCCTGAGGGTTTGGAAAATCCGGTACTGGAAAAGATGCTCCATACCGCACCTTGCCCGGAGCCCTTGAAGGAAGATACTGTGGAGGATAATGCGGGCAGACGCGGGCCCCCAACGCTGCCCATTCTAGCCGAGGGAGCAAGCGTCTCCATGAAGGAAGACGACCAGAAGAGGAAAAGGACTGCGCCCGGGGATTCCGAAGCCGAAGCTTCCAAATGGGAGAAGAAGTCTCCCACAGAGGGTCCTACCTTGGGGGGCGCTGTTGCCGCACAAAGTCCGTGGGGGGATCAATTCTCCCGCGAGTCATAAGTGACCCGAAATACTTTAATAGTATAGATATGCCATCTTTTTCTTCTGAGAAAATAACCATCGCATATATTTTTGCAGTTCGGGCCTTAGCCCCTCTCAAATGAGCTCGTCTTCGGGGGATCTTCTTCCAGAGATGATGTAGAGCGAAATGCCTCCTCCGGACTCCTCCGCTCCGGAAGCGGGCGACCCTGAAGTGTCGTCGCAGAGGGCCTCTCCGAGTCCGGTGAGACCGGAAGATAATCCCATTGACCCCCGAAGCTCCCAGTGTCCGGCTCCCAAAGAGAGCAGACAAAAGAGTCCGACACCGTATACTATGCGATCGGATGTTCTGAGGGAGTTGGTGGGGGGAGCGGCCATCTCAGATGAACACCGTGTGCTGATGAATACGGTGATGGAGAGAATATTGTCCGCCGAAAGCGGATTGCATGAGGCTTTTATGAGTCTACTGACAGACTTTGAGGTACGTAAAAGAATGTATGATAGTCCTGCACATGCTAGGTGTGCCCTGTGTAGATAGTAGCCCCTGAGACTCTGGTTGTCATTGGAAACGACGGCGAATAGAGGATCGTAGCCCCAGGTAATAACCATACTGCCTCTATGTGCAGGTGATGGAAGCTCCGGTGGCTAGCCGGACTAGCGAATTTGCCCATTTAGAACGGCAGTTGGATGCGGCAGACGCCGACATTGAGCTTGTTAACAAAAGGCTTGACGAGGCACAGGGTAAGTGTCATTATCTGGTAAAGTCCACACAGGAAGAGCAGCATGATGCCAGTATCTTTAATATGTTGTGACTGCAGATGGAGCTGCCACTATTGAAGCCTTGCGGGTAGAACTTGCCCAAGCCAAGGAACAAGCGAGGTTGGGTAATGCGGCTGCTTTGAAGGCGGCCGAAGAGTTGCAAGCTGAGAAGGCCGCGCATGGCGAGAGCCGAGACAAGATGGCCAAGATGGCCATAGAATTAAAAGCCGCCGCTGACCGTTGCCGGGTTCTTGAAAAGGAAAACCAAGCGAAGGCATCGGACCCTGAGAAGGCTGCTACGACGAAAAAGGACCTCCGCTCTGCTATGAGGGCAAAGAACGAGGAGCTGCGGGAAGCCGGGGATATTGTAGCTGGGAAATCCTTATGTTGCGGAGGAAGTTCGGAGATCCACGGTATGCCCCTCTGGATCGGCTGTGGAGTTCGGAGGATGTATATATGGATTTGGCGGCGAGCGCTGCCGATGCGGCCAAGTATTTCTAGGGTCAGACGGACCGTGAAGTAGACCAGCTATTTTGGAGACAATTCCATTCGCCCGAGCGTCCGCTTTCATTGACTGACCAATTAGCCGAATTGGCCGAACTAAATAGGTTGTCCGGACTTTCCATGAGGTCTGTTGTGGATCAGCTATGGCCGGAAAGGTCAAAACCGAACAGCTATTTCAGCTTGGTGCAGCAGTTCCTTGACGTGGTGCCATGCATTAACGCGATGAAGAGGTCGGCGTGCAAAGAGGGCGCACGGATGGCCTTTGCCCGTGTTAAAGCATACTAGGCGGAGATGGATGCTACCACTGTTGCAGCGCGGGATTCGGCCATAGGTCGAAGGGCTGCTGAGCACTACTTTGAAGAAGTTCTTGAGGGTGCTCGTTTGATAGAGACCCAGTGCTCAAAAAATATTATGTTTGAGTGATATGTAATCTCATTATAAGAGAAATGCTTTTATAAAATTTTATAAGGCTATTTTTATACTTTTGCCTGAAAGTAATATGATGCCTCCTGGGTGGCCGTTTATGTATACACGTGTATAACCTGAAAGATTGCAGTCGTCGGCTTCAACCCTCACGCATATAATGCGGAGGTGCTTGCAAAAACGTGCGTTGACACTTAACCCAACGTCTTGGTCCTATTAAGGAGGTGATAGCGGAGCGAGCGAGGCAACCGGACTATAATGCTGTAACACCCTCGATGCGACTATAGCTCCCACGTGTCGAGGCACGACTTATAGACATAATCGCATTGAAGGCATATGTCGCAAGTTAGGCAATCTTCACAACATCCCATGTAATATGATAATAAAAAGGGAAGATAACATAGTTGGCTTACACTCGCCACGTCAATCAAGTACATAAATAACATTACATCATCCAAAACACTCATGGCCCGACAACGGCGCCAAAATAAAGAGAACCCAACATGCGACAACGGTCCCAATCACCCCCAACTGGGCACCACTACTGATCATCGGGAAAGGAAATGTAGTATCGTTGAGAGTCTTCGTCAAACTCCCACTTGAGCTCATACGCGTCTGCTGGAGCGGAATCAACGGGCCCTGCATCTGGTGTAATAGTAATCTATGAGCCACAGGGACTCAGCAATCTCGCACCCTCGCAATCAAGACTATTCAAGCTTATAGGTAAGGCAAGGTAAAAAATGAGTGGAGCTGCAGCAAGCGACTAGCAAGTATGGTGGCTAACTTATTCGCAAAAGAGAGCGAGAAGAGGAGGCAAAGCACGAGCGAGAAGCTAGAGAACAACCTGCGCAAACATTACTCCAACACCGTGTCCACTTCCCGGACTCCGCCGAGAAGAGGCCATCACGGTAACACACTCAGTTGATTCATTTTAATTAATTAAGGTTCAAGTTATCTACAACCGGACATTAACAAATTCCCATCTGCCCATAACCGCGGGCACGGCTTTCTAAAGTTCAATCCCTGCAGGGGAGTCCCAACTTAGCCCATGACAAGCTCTCACGGTCAACGAAGGAATAGACCTCCTCCCAAGATGTTCCGATCAGACTCGGTATCTCGGTAACTCAAGACACTTCGACAGGTTAAAACAAGACCAGCAACACCGCCCGAATGTGCCGACAAATCCCGATAGGAGTTGCACATATCTCGTTCTCAGGGCACACTCAGATGAGACTAGCTACGAGTAAAACCAACCCTCAAGTTTCCCCGAGGTGGCCCCGCAGGCAGCTCAGTTCGGACCAACACTCAGAGGAAGCACTGGCCCGGGGGGGTTAAAATAAGATGACCCTTGGGCTCTGGTAACCCAAGGGAAAAAGAGGCTAGGTGGCGAATGATAAAACCAAGGCTGGGCATTGCTGGAAAAGCTTTAATCAAGGCGAACTATCAAGGGGTTCCCATTATAACCCAACCGCGTAAGGAACGCAAAATCCGGGAACATAACACCGATATGACGGAAACTAGGGCGGCAAGAGTGGAACAAAACACTAGGCGAGAGGCCGAGCCTTCCACCCTTTACCAAGTATATAGATGCATTAAGATAACATATCAATATAATGATATCCCAACAAGCAAATAAATGTTCCAACAAGGAACGGCTCCAATCTTCACCTGCAACTAGCAACGCTATAAGAGGGGCTGAGCAAAGCGGTAACATAGCCAATCAACGGTTTGCTAGGACAATGGTGGGTTAGAGGTTGACAAGCAAAAGGTAGGCATCGTAGCAATGGCATAGCAAAAGAGCGAGCAAACTAGCATAGCAAAGATAGTAGTGATTTCGAGGGTATGATCATCTTGCCTGCACAGTTGTCAGTGTTGATTGGATCCTCGAAAGCAAACTCAACGGGCTCCTCGTTAGCGAACTCGTCTCCCGGCTCTACCCAAACAAGACAAACAAGCAACAAGGATACAATCAACCACGTGCAAACTCAAACAACAAGATGCAAAGATGATATGCTATGCGAGATGCGGTGCGGGATGCAAAATGCAAGATGTGACAGGAAATGCATGAACCTGGCCTCAACTTGGAATTCCAAGGGTGCCACTGGAAAGATGAGATGAAATCGCTTGAAAACGATATAAAGAACGCCGGAATCGGAGTTACGGTTTGGAAATGGCAAGCGATTCAAATATGACACCGGTCTGCGATTTACAACAAGTAGGCATCTAACTGCAATGAAATGAACATGCTACAGCACCCAAACATGACAACAAAATACATGGCAGGGATGCACACAAGATGCTTAACAAAAGTCTAGCACTGAGCTACGGCCAAATCATCCATTAACAGGTTCAAACAAGCATGGCAAAAACGCAAATGGTAAAACAGATCTCAGACTTAGTGAAATTAACACTTGTCTGGAATTTCAGATCATATAGCCCTCTTCGGAGCAACAAAACAACATGCTACAGGACCTGAACATGACAAAGAAAGACATGGCATGGAGCTACTCAACAAGCTTAACAAAAGTCCCTTAGTGACATTGAGCCAAAAGGGATCACAAAATATAGTAACCAGCACACGAACATAGCAAAAACATAATCAGTTCTCAGACTTAGTGAAAACTGGGACATGCTGAAACATAACTCACAAAGGCATGTTTACGAGCTCGATGCACTCACCACAGTGCAAGTCATGGCAAGACAAGCATACACCCATAAAGAAGGCACAAAATACAAGCTATACATGGCAAGAACAATGGCATAGCATGCACGGATCAACTACAACAACATCGGCAAAATCGTAAACGAGTTGACGATCTTCCCAGATTCGCAACGAAGCAAAAGTAGAGCTCAATTGACTCAATCTAGGGTTCCCCATAATTGCAAACAAAGACACGGATGGATAGAGCACTACAAGATTAACAAAACTCCCTTACTGATCATCCTCAAACGAGGCACGGATCACTAGGAAATAGCATGAACATATGGCATCATGAACTAAATAATCCCAGACTTAGTGAAAACTACTAAGTCCCAGAAAACAGATTTACCGGGTGCCTCACTTTGCAAGCTTGCACAAGTCACCAAACACATCCTAAAAAATGCATGGGTTGCACCTCTGGAAAGATAACAAGATGCTTAACAAAACATATGAAGGACTCACAGGCATATCATGCACACAATAATCATGGCAAAAATGACAAAAGTCTAGGATGAACTAGCAGATCTGACAATTAACTCACGAAGCCTCCTTCTAACAGCATTTTGGGCATCAAGATGCACTCAAATGAAAATGACGCAATGGAATGAAATTATGTACTCATCGATACGAACATTTTGATATACTATATGTCCAAATCGGAGCTACGGATGCGGAGATATCACCGGTCAAAGATTGCATAAAAAATGATGGGAGAGGGGGAAAGTCAACCCTAGGGTTTTTCAGATCTGAGATCCGGCCCGATGCACTGTTCACCGAGCGCGGATTTCGAGGTTGGCCGGCCGGAGACAGGGGTGGTGGCCGGAGATGGTGAGGGGGCGGCTGGATCCGGCACCGGTCGCCGGAGAGGAGCGGCGTGGAGGTGGCGGGGCGGCGCCGGCCCAATGAGTCGGCGAGGCGGCGGGGTCGCCCGCGGTGGCACGGTGGAGGTAGCCGGCGAGGTCGCCGGAGCCGGGCGGCGCGGCGGCCGGCGGGTGCGTCGGGCGGTGAAGGAGGACGAAGGCGGCGGCGCTCGGGTGAGGAGGCGGCGGCCCGGTGCGGGCTCGCGGGGGCCGTCCCTGGGCCTGGCAGGCCGCAGCGGTGGAGGAGGCGGCGGCGACACGTGGCAGCGCCCGGTTGGCGGTGGCGGCGATGTCCGGCGCGGGGCGGACAATGTCCGGCCTCGCGGAGACGAAATTAGGGTTTCGGGGAGAGGGAGAGATCCGAATTTCGGGGTGGGTATTTATAGGCATAGGGGGAGCTAGGAGAGTCCAAATGAGGTGCGGTTTTCGGCCACGCGATTGTGATCGAACGCTCTAGGACATGGAGCAGAGTTTGGTGTGTTTTGGGCCAAATTGGAGGGGTGTTGGGCTGCAACACACACGAGGCCTTTTCGGTCCTTCGGTTAACCGTTGGAGTATCAAACGAAGTCCAAATGGTACGAAACTTGACAGGCTGTCTACCGGTAGTAAACCAAGGCCGCTTGGCAAGTCTCGGTCCAATCCGGAAATGTTTAATCCCCACACACGAAAGAAAGCTAGAAATGACCACCGGAGGAGAACGAAGCGCCGGAACGCAAAACGGACAACGGGAAAAATGCTCGAACGCATGAGACGAACACGTATGCAAATGCAATGCACATGATGACATGATATGAGATGCATGACAAGGATAACAACACACGGAGACAAAGACCCGAACCCGAGGAAATAAATATAACTTAACACCAGAAACGGCAAGAGTTGGAGTACAAATTGGGAAAGTTACATCCGGGGTGTTACAAATGCTTTAGCACTTTCACTTAGCCATAGGAGTTTGACAGTGGGGCTACTAGATAGCCCCTGGTGGCTCCGCACTCTCCCGATCTCGGGGTGCGTACATGCCTGGCCGGAAAACGGCCCTTCGTTAAGGCGGAGGAATTCTAACATTCCCACAAGTCATCGAGTGGTTGACCAGTCTCACGCTATATCATGACAGTCAGTTTTCGGCTTTCTCTACTGAGGTGCTCGTCCGGATGAACCAGGGCACAATCGCAGTAGTTCTCCTAGTGCTACCTTAGCCGGTAAAGCGGAACGTAAGGCACGAAAACACAGGAGTTGGGCAAACCCAACATTTGACCAAAGACAATGATTCAGAGCTGATGCATATAGGGCCAAACTCGCGACGCCGAACATTCCCTAAGGTATTCGTTCTTTGTGGTATAAATCGGGCCTAAATAATGGCCTTTGTAAGAAGCCCCTTGTCTCCAGGTACGTGCATTGTTCTGGCGTGGCCACATGCCAAGACGTCAGCATCCTTCTCAACGGTGTATATGTATCAACAAGAGACAGTAAACAAGGTTTACGCAGGGTCTTAATCTAAAAAGAATCCTTGGAGCGGGTCCCTGCTGCACGTCTGCGCCTGTGTCTCCGTTGTGCCGTATCCTGGACGGGTGTAGCACGATGATCGTCTGTAAAAGAGAGGAATTTAGGTGAAAAAAGTTGTCGTGCAAAAAGATAGTTTGTTAAAGAAACCATGTATAATTCAAGGTGAGAAGAAATTGCCACTTGTCTGCGCGTGTTGAGCCCCTTGTATTGACAAATAGGGGTGTGACCGTTTATTCAGTATAAGTAGCGGCGCCGGACTCGATTAGTTGTGTCTGAGGTCTTGATGACCTATTGGATGCTTTCGCTGGTTCGGGCGCCTTTAGTGTGCGGCTGCCAAGGCAGCCTCACTCTCTTCGGTGCGCAGAGATTGCTTGATATTTCTGTGCACTGTAATGATGCCACGTGGACCGGGCATCTTGAGTGTGAGGGAGGCGTAGTGTGGTATTGCATTAAAGCGAACAAAAGCTTCTCGTCCGAGCAGTGCTTGATAGCCGCATTGAAACAGAGCAATGTGGAAAGTTAAATGCTCGCGACGGAAGTTATCGGGGGAGCCGAATATAACTGGTAGTAGGAGGGAGCCCGTACAACGAGCCCCTGGGCCTGGCGTTACTCCTTTAAAGGTAGTATTGCTATGGCGAATTTGTGTTGGGTCTAACCCCATCCCGCGGATTGTATCCTGATATATTAGGTTTAGGCTACTACCGCCGTCCATCAAGACTCGTGTGAAGTGATATCGGCCAATTATTGGGTCTAATACCAGGGCAGCCCATCCTACGTGTCGGATACTTGCTGAGTAAATGTGATGGTCGAAAGTAATCGGTTAAGACGACCAGTGGCAGGACTTCGCGGTGACAGGCACTTGGGTATATTTTCCTGGGGGTGCCGCGTTGTTTTTTCCCTTGATCACGTGTAACACGTTTACTGTTTTGACTTCTGGTGGAAATTTCTTTTGTTCCCCTGTGTCTTGCTTGGGGGGCTCGTCCTCGTCTTCACTTGGTGTATCCTCCCCCTTGTGTACGGCGTTGAGCTTGCCGGACTGCTTGAAGACCCAACATTCTCTGTGGGTATGATGAGCAGGTTTACCAGGGGTACTATGGATCTGACATACTTGGTCTAGAATTTTGTTGAGGCTGGACAGTTCATCCCTGGTGCCTTTAGGGGCGGCTTTTGACCTGGCCGAGAGCTTTTGAATTCGGCATTTACTGTCGTGCCCTTCGTGTTATCTTCTTTATTCCGGCGTTTGTTATTGTTGTTGCACCGTGATTTCCCGTTTCCATCTCCAACTTCAGATGTGCTGGGGTCGCTGGTGCTGCATCTGGCTAGCCAGCTGTCCTCACCTATGCAAAAGCGGGTCATGAGGTTTGTTAATGCGGCCATCGTTCTTGGCTTATTTTGGCCGAGGTGTCTGGCGAGCCATTCGTCACGGACGCTATGCTTGAAAGCTGCCAAGGCTTCGGCGTCCGGACAGTCGACAATCTGGTTCTTTTTAGTAAGAAACCTATTCAAAGCTTTCGGGCAGACTCTCCGGGCTGTTAAGTTATATGACTCAAATCGTCCGCATCCGGAGGTCGGACATAAGTCCCTTGAAAATTTGCCCGAAAGGCGTCTTCTAGCTCTTCCCAGCTTCCAATGGAGCTTTCGGGGAGGCCTTTGAGCCAGTGACGAGCTGGCCCTTTGAGCTTGAGGGGTAAGTACTTGATGGCGTGGAGATCATCTCCTCGAGCCATATGGATGTGAAGGATGTAGTCCTCAATCCAGACCCCAGGGTCTGTTGTTCCGTCTTATGCCTCTATGTTTACGGGCTTGAATCCCTCTAGAAATTCATGGTCCAGCACCTCATTGGTGAAACATAGGGGGTGTGAGGCACCCCTGTAGCTGGGTGTACCGTGTTGTTCGGATGTTTGTTGTGTTGCATTGTTTGCTGGGGCGCGCTTGCGTGGTCCATATATGGATCTTGTTCACCGTCCTTTGGGTGCGAGCCCTCGCATGGGTCGCGTATTGTATTGTGAGCGGCATTGTATGCCGCTCTGTGTTGGTAGAGGGGTCATCTATCCGACTAGGTGGCTGCTTTGATATTTGGTTGTGGGGGGTCTGAGGCCTCCTCATCGAATTCGGGTAGCAGCTTCCGCTTTGGGTAGCTCTTGGAGGGGCGATTGTCGCCATACCTTGCTGCAGTGTTGAGTAGTTTACTCCATCTGATTTGGAGTGTGTCTTGCACGGCCTTGAGCCTTTGCTTGTGCTTTTTAAGACTCCTCGCGGTGGTGACAAGCCTTTTACGGGCATTCTGCTGCTCCGGGTGCCTGTCCGGCGTTATGTCGTTCGGACCATTATCCTTGATAGAATTTGTTTGTTCGGTTTGATTATCTAGATTGCCGTTGTCCGGCAGCGGTTCACCCTGCTCCAGTGCTGGGTCTGTGTGATCGCTATTTCTGTCGAGGCGGGATTTGGGGCGGCGCTTGCGTCGCCGCTTTGACTGCCTTTCGAGGGAACAAGCCTTCGGTGCGTCCTTCCGCTCCTCGTCGTCATCTTTTGGTGCGTCCACCATGTATACGTCATATGATGAGGTGGCGTTGCAGGGCCCGATAGGCGCTGGTTCTTTATCGTCTCCTTCATCGGCGTCCATACCGTTGATGTCGGTTAAATCGTTGACAGTGGCTACAAAGTGGGTGGTGGGTGGGCTTTGAATTTCTTCATCGTCCGAATCCCAACCTTGCTGACCGTAGTCCGGCCAGGGCTCTCCTGATAAAGAGAGAGACTTCAGTGTCTTCAGAATATCACCGAAAGGCGAGTGCTGAAAGATGTCTGTGACAGTAAACTCCATAATCGGTGCCCAATCAGATTTGATCGGGAGGGGCGCGGAGGGTTCGGAGTCCGGAGAGGAGTCCGGCTCCTTGGAGTCACGAGTCTCGCAGAGTGCGGGGCTGGTGTTCGGCTTGATCACCGTTGGGATCACAGCCCCCGAGGCGGCGTCCAACCACCCATCCTCGATCAGCGCAGTTGGTTCCGAATTAAGGGTCGAAGCCGATGCGGGTGCGACCTCCAGGGCAATGTTCGGCGGCAGAGCTAGATCATGCTCATCGTGACAGTGCGGCGCGCTTGGCAGTGGCTCGAATCCGTCGAAGATCAAGTCCCCGCGGATGTCAGCCGTGTAGTTTAAACTTCCAAATCTGACCTGACGGCCAGGGGCATAGCTTTCGATCTGCTCCAGATGGCCAAGTGAATTGGCCCGCAGTGCGAAGCCGCCGAAGACGAAGATCTGTCCGGGGAGGAAGGCCTCACCCTGGACTGCATCATCATTGATGATCGTAGGAGCCATCAAGCCTGACGGCGACGACACAGAGGAACTCTCAATGAAAGCACCAATGTCGGTGTCAAAACTGGCGGATCTCGGGTAGGGGGTCCCGAACTGTGCGTCTAGGCCAGATGGTAATAGGAGGCAAGGGACACGAAGTTTTACCCAGGTTCGGGCCCCCTCGATGGAGGTAAAACCCTACGTCCTGCTTGATTAATATTGATGATATGGGTAGTACAAGAGTAGATCTACCACGAGATCAAAGAGGCTAAACCCTAGAAGCTAGCCTATGGTATGATTGTTGTTGTGTATGTTGTCCTACAGACTAAAACCCTCCGGTTTATATAGACACCAGAGAGGGTTAGGGTTACACAAAGTCGGTTACAATGGTAGGAGATCTACATATCCGTATCGCCAAGCTTGCCTTCCACGCCAAGGAAAGTCCCTTTCGGACACAGGACGAAGTCTTCAATCTTGTATCTTCATAGTCCAGGAGTCCGGCTGAAGGTATAGTTCGTCCATCCGGACACCCCCTAATCCAGGACTCCGTCAGTGCCCCAAAGTTCCTACCGGAGAATCACGACGAAAACGTGTGCCAACCCCTATGAATAGGTTCATGGGCGGAACCCGCAAGTTGATCACCAAAACATACATCAAGCGAATCACGTGATCCCATTGTCACCACAGATACGCACGGCAAGACATACATCAAGTGTTCTCAAATCTTTAAAGACTCAATCCGATAAGATAACTCCAAAGGGGAAACTCAATTCATTACAAGAGAGTAGAGGGGGAGGAGAAACATAAGATCCAACTATAATAACAAAGCTCGCGATACATCAAGATCGTGTCAAATCAAGAACACGAGAGAGAGAGAGAGAGATCAAACACATAGCTACTGGTACATACCCTCAGCCCCGAGGGATAACTACTCCCTCCTCGTCATGGAGAGCACCGAGATGATGAGGATGGCCACCGGAGAAGGATTCCCCCTCCGGCAGGGTGCCGAAACGGGTCTAGATTGGCTTTCGGTGGCTACGGAGGCTTCTGGCGGCGGAACTCCTGATCTATTGTGCGTTCCGATGTTTTTAGGGTATATGGAGATATATAGGCGAAAGAAATACGTCGATGGACCGAAGGGGAGGCCACGAGGCAGGGGGCGCGCCCTAGGTGGGGGCGCCCTCCACCCTCGTGAGCACCTCCCTTATCTCCTAACATGGGGTCCAAGTCCATCCGGTAGATTTCCTTCCGAAAATAACTTCTCTAGTTGATTTCGTTCCCTTTCGACTCTGTTTGATATTCCTTTTCTTCGAAACACTGAAATAGGCAAAAAAACAACAAATCTGGGCTGGGCCTCCGGTTAATAGGTTAGTCCCAAAAATAATATAAAAGTGGATAATAAAGCCCAATATTGCCCAAAACAATAGATAACATAGCATGGAGCAATCAAAAATTATAGATACGTTGGAGACGAATCACTCACCCACACCCCCTGTTATTCTGCAGCGACGGCAGCGCAGCCGAACCAGTGAACTCTCATACTCCTCTCCGCGTGTGCATCCACTACCGCATCTTCCTGGCTCCGCGTCGTCCCCTTCCTAGGCCTCGCCGTCGTCCACCACCCTGGTGCTCTCAGCGTGGCGTGGTCAACGTGGTCAAGGAATGACTTCCATCGGACATGGACTGTACGTGGAGAGGCTGACAGCTGGGTCCATAGCAGCCGCAAGGAAGTGCCTCCTTATTACACGCAAAATAATTATTCCTCCAGCTGACAGCGGGGACCCACCGGACAGGCCATCGTATTTCACGAAAAAAATGATTCGCCCCCTGATTGCTGGGACCCACGAACTACATCTTCGCACGCAAGGAAGTGCGTCCGAAAAAAATGATTCACCCTCCTGACTGCTGGGACCCACCAGCTACATCTTCGCACGCAAGGAAGTGCGTCCAGAAAAAAACGATTCGCCCCCCGACTGCTGGGACCCACCAGCTACACCTTCGCACACAAGGAAGTGTGTCGGGGCAAAAAAAAACGATTTGCCCCCTGACTGCTGGGACCCACCAGCTACACCTTCGCACGCAAGGAAGTGCGTCTAGGCAAAAAAAATGATTCGCCCCCCTGACTGCTGGGAGCCACCAGCTACATCTTCACAGGCAAGGAAGTGCCTGACAGTCGGGACCCACCTGGTCGAAGCGTACGTAGCGTTGTCATTCTGGTCGCGAACATGTACGTACATACTGGTCGATGTAGAGGCGCGCACGTGTCGTAGTAGAGGCACGCATGTGTCGTAGTAGAGGCGCGCACATGTCGTAGTAGAGGCGCACACGTAGCATGTACACGTACGTACAGTGGCCAGGGTGCAAGAAAGAAAATACGGCCACGTATGTGTACATACGGGCAGGGTCTCGAACGCCTACTCGCGCATACGTACGACCAGGGCTCGTGTACATGGCTGGGTCGAAACGGAGAAATAGTATCGTCATCGTGTTCATGGGGAGGCAACAGAATGCGTCGTGTTCATGGGATAACAACGCAATGCGTCGTGTTCATGGGGAGGCAACGGAATGTGTCGTGTTCATCGGGAGGCAACGGAATGCGTCGTGTTCATCGGGAGGCAATGGAATGCATGGGAGCCAACCAGCTGGGTCGAAATGGAATGCATGGTCGTGTTCATCAGGAGGGCTTGGACGGAACAGGCGATGGAAATGAGGCCTGGCGTACCGCAGAATGGAGGAAACAAACCTCCTATGGTGGAAACGGGGGTCCTGTTGATCGGGAGGGGTGTGGCATACCGCAAAATGGAGGAAACGAACCTCCTACGGTCGAAATAGGGGTCCTGTTGATCGGGATGGGTGTGGCGTACCGCAAAACGGACGAAACGGATCTCCTACGGTCGAAACGGGGGTCCTGTTCAACGGGAGGGGTGTGGCGTACCGCAAAACGGGACTCCATGGGATACTGTTCATCTCCACCGTTGACCTCCTCCAGCCTCCACGGGCTACCGTCGACCTCCTCCAGCCTCCACGGGCTCCTGTTCATCCAGCCTCCACCGCGCGCTACTCCACCGGCTACTGTTCAACCACCCCTCCACCTTCTACTGTTCATCCAGCCCTCCACACCATGGGGTCCTGTTCAACCACCCCTCCACGGGCACCCCTCCACCGTCTATTGTTCATCCAGCCCTCCACACCACGGGGTCCTGTTCATCCAGAGGCAACGCCACCGCTCACTATTCATCCAAAACCCCCTGCAACGCTCACTGTTCATCCCAGAGGCAGCATCGATCGACTTCAGTTAGCAGTAGTAGCAAAGGAATCGCTCGATCGGGTTCAGTTAACAGCCATCGATCAATCGCTCGGGTTCAGTAACGCGTAGCCTGCGGTGCAATCGCTCGGGTTCAGTTAGGGCCCAACGCCTCGCTCGGGTTCAGTTAGAGCCAACGCCTCGCACACACGCGCGTACGTGTACGAGAGAAACGCGCATCGCTCGGCCCCCGACCTCCCACCGTAACTGGGAACTCCCCGAAATTTTCCTCGCCCTCGCTTCTACCATAGTTTTTTCCATCGTGGACGGCCCAAAGAATGTCATGCAGCTGCGTCTCCGGCCCACCCAGGACGAAAAGCCCATTTTCTGTCATGATTTTTTGTCATAGAAGTAGGAGCCCACCACATCTATGATGATACCGGGTTTTGTCACAATTATCGTCATAGAAGTGTCATATGTATGACACAAAAAAATCGTTCGGCCCAAAATGTCACGGATGTGTCTTTTTTTTGTAGTGAATATTATATGTGGATGACATATTGTTGATTGGAAATGATATAGAATTTCTGTTTAGCATAAAAGGATACTTGAATAAGATTTTTTCAATGAAGGACCTCGGTGAAAGCTGCTTACATATTGGGCATCAAGATCTATAGAGATAGATCAAGACGCTTAATTGGACTTTCACAAAGCACATACCTTGACAAAGTTTTGAAGAAGTTCAAAATGGATCAGGCAAAGAAAGGGTTCTTGCCTGTATTACAAGGTGTGAAGTTGAGTAAGACTCAATGCCCGACCACTGCAGAAGATAGAGAGAAAATGAAAGATGTTCCATATGCTTCAGCCATAGGCTCTATCATGTCTGCAATGTTGTGTACAAGACCTGATGTGTGCCTTGCTATTAGTTTAGCAGGGAGGTACCAAAGTAATCCAGGAGTGGAACACTGGACAGCGGTCAAGAACATCCTAAAGTACCTGAAAAGGACTAAGGATATGTTTCTTGTTTATGGAGGTGACAAAGAGCTCATTGTAAATGGTTACATTGATGCAAGCTTTGACACTGATCCGGACGATTCTAAATCGCAAACCGATACGTGTTTATATTAAACGGTGGAGCTGCCAGTTGGAGCAGTTCTAAACAGAGCGTCGTGGCGGGATCTACATGTGAAGCGGAGTACATTGCTGCTTCGGAAGCAGCAAATGAAGGAGTCTGGATGAAGGAGTTCATACGCGATCTAGGTGTCATACCTAGTGCATCGGGTCCAATGAAAATCTTTTGTGACAATACTGGTGCAATTGCCTTGGCAAAGGAATCCAGATTTCACAAGAGAACCAAGCACATCAAGAGACGCTTCAACTCCATCTGGGATCAAGTCCAGGTGGGAGACATGGAGATTTGTAAGATACATACGGATCTGAATGTTGCAGACCCGTTAACTAAGCCTCTTCCACGAGCAAAACATGATCAACACCAAGGCTCCATGGGTGTTAGAATCATTACTGTGTAATCTAGATTATTGACTCTGGTGCAAGTGGGAGACTGAAGGAAATATTCCCTAGAGGCAATAATAAAGTTATTATTTATTTCCTTATATCATGACAAATGTTTATTATTCATGCTAGAATTGTATTAACTGGAAACATGATACATGTGTGAATACATAGACAAACAGAGTGTCACTAGTATGCCTCTACTTGACTAGCTCGTTGATCAAAGATGGTCATGTTTCCTAGCCATGGACATGAGTTTTCATTTGTTTAACGGGATCACATCATTAGGAGAATGATGTGATTGACTTGACCCATTCCGTTAGCTTAGCACTTGATTGTTTAGTATGTTGCAATTGCTTTCTTCATGACTTATACATGTTCCTATGACTATGAGATTATGCAACTCCCCTTTACCGGAGGAACAGTTTGTGTGCTACCAAACGTCACAACGTAACTGGGTGATTATAAAGTTGCTCTATAGGTGTCTCCAAAGGTACTTGTTGAGTTGGCGTATTTCGAGATTAAGATTTGTCACTCCGACTGTCGGAGAGGTATATCTGGGCCCACTCGGTAATGCACATCACTATAAGCCTTGCAAGCATTGTAACTAATGAGTTAGTTGTGGGATGATGTATTACAGAACGAGTAAAGAGACTTGCCGGTAATGAGATTGAACTAGGTATTCAGATACCGACGATCGAATATCGGGCAAGTAACATACCGAAGGGAACAACGTATAGTGTTATGCGGTTTGACCGATAAAGATCTTCGTAGAATATGTGGGAGCCAATATGAACATCCAGGTTCCGGAGACATGTCTCGGTCATGTCTACATAGTTCTCGAACCCATAGGGTCCGCACGCTTAAAGTTTGGTGATGATCGATATTATGAGTTTTTGTGTTTTGATGTACCGAAGGTAGTTCGGAGTCCCGGATATGATCACAGACATGACGAGGAGTCTCGAATGGTCGAGACGTAAAGATCGATATATTGGACGACTATATTCGGACACCGGAAGTGTTCCGGGTGACTTCGGAGAAAACTGGAGTGCCGGAGGGTTACCGGACCCCCCCCCCCCGGGAGAAATGCTGGGCCTTATGGGCTGGCCTAGGGCAGGGAGAGAGAGAGGGCTGGCCTAGGGCAGGCCGCACACCCCTCGCCCTCTGGTCCGAATTGGACTAGGAGAGGGGGGGGGGCGGCGCCCCCCTTTCCTTCTCCCTCCCCCCTTCCTTTCCCCCTCATAGTAGGAGTAGGAAAGAGGGGAGTCCTAGTCCTACTAGGAGGAGGACTCCTCCTCCTAGCGCGCCATAGAGGGCTGGCCGGCCTCCCCCCTTCCTCCTTTATATACGGGGGCAGGGGGCACCTCTAGACACACAAGTTGATTAGTTGATCTATTCCAGCCATGTGCGGTGCCCCCCTCCACCATATTCCACCTCGGTTATATCGTAGCGGTGCTTAGGCGAAGCCCTGCGTCGGTAGCATCATCATCACCGTCACCACGCCATCGTGCTGACGATACTCTCCTCTGAATCTTTGCTAGATGAGAGCTCGCGGGACGTCATTGAGTTGAACGTGTGCAGAACTCAGAGGTGCCATGCGTTCGGTACTTGGATCGGTTAGATCATGAAGACGTACGACTACATCAACCATCTTGTGCTAATGCTTCCGCATTCGGTCTACGAGGGTACATGGACATACTCTCCCCTCTCGTTGCTATGCATCACCATGATCCTGTATGTGCATAGGATTTTTTTGAAATTACTATGTTTTCCAACACATGCTGCCTTCAACATGCAGGTTTTGCAAGATCTGCGGGCGCTGTCCAAACAGGTGGATCTCACCCAAGCCGATGTGGATGAGACGCGCAAAGTGCTCGAGAGGTCGCCGTCTCCATGCGGATCAGGATCGGCCACCGTCCTCAACCCGTCACCACCTCCACCCCCGCCTCCTCCTCTTCATCATCCACATGTGCACCAGCAGCAACAACAGGGACCGCCACCGTCTCCCTGCCTCACAGATCAGTGTTCGCCCCTGCTCCAAGTACCACTCCAGCAGCTAAGGGAGCCACACCACCACCAACACAACGACAACTACATCAAGCCGCCCAAGCACGACTTACCGCGCTTTGATGGCACGGCTCCGTACCTCTGGTTAGATCGCTGCTGCGCCTACTTCGACCTCTACCGCCTGCCGCCATCGAGTTGGGTGACCACAAAAACATTGTAGATCGAAGGTCAGGCCGCCCATTGGCTTCAAGCATTTAGTCAAACACATGGTGGCCTGGGATGGGAGGCGTTCTGCACAGCAATAATCGAGGAATTCGCGCCGTTAAGTTCGAGCTTGAGATGCACAAGCTTCTTCAACTTCGACAAAGCGGCTCCGTCACCGAGTACCGCCAGGTTTTCGGCATCCACATCTACCATCTACTGGTCCTCGACCCCTCAGTCTCCACCAAGTTCTTCATCACGCAATTCCTGTTGGGACTCAAGGACGAACTGCGTGTGGCCATGCGTCTTCAAGCCCCCACAAGCATCACGCGCACATCGACCCTCGCACGAATCCAGGAGGAGTTGAACACGCCACGGGCGCGTCCATGACCACAACCGCAAGGCCGCCCACCTCCAGCGCCCCAGTGCGCCCGGGCACCGCGCCACAACAACATCCCGACGACTACGCGCGCGAGCGCTAACTCAAGGAATTTCGCCGCGCCAATGGGATGTGCTTCAAGTGCGGCGATCGTTACAGACGGGAGCACCGCTGCAATCCGTAGGTGCAGCTGCTCACGATTCAAGTCGGCACGTATGAGGAAGTGCTCACCGATGACGCCGTGCATGCACTCGACTTGCTCGATGCCCCAGATCCCGCAGTCCCTCCTCCGGAGTGTTGCACCATCTCCGCACACTCACTGGATGGCTCCGAGGCACCCAGTACCATCCGCCTCCGAGGACTGGTGGGATACCAGGTCATGTTGTTGTTGTTGGACTCCGGAAGCACCCACAACTTCTTCAACAAATTCTTCGTGGAATGCGTCGGCGCTACCACATAGGAGATCGCCGCGCTGGATGTGCGGGTGGCAAACAGCGATCGCCTCACCTGTTCGCGGCAAGTTCCCAAGCTGAAGTGGTGGATGCAAGGGCACACGTTCTCCACGCCCATGTACGACTCGACACCGGCGCGTACAACGGCATCCTTGGCATGGACTGGCTGGCCAAGCACTGTCCGATGACGTGCCACTGGCAGGACAAGTACATCTCCTTCGTCCATGACGGCGAGAGGGTCATGTTACAAGGTGTTCGACCCAAGGCGACAACCACTCTCGCCGCCGTCCAACCGCTCGAATTGTGCAAGCTCATCACCGACAACGACATTTGGGCATTGGCCATGGTGGAAATGCAGCCACCACCCCCTCGATCGCGCAAACCATCCCTGACACCAATCAATGATCTCTTGGACGAGTTTGCTGATGTCTTTGCCACGCCCACCGGCCTCCCCCCTCACATGCAATACGACCACGAGGTCACCTTGGAGGAAGGGGCTCAACCTACCAATAGCAGGCCGTACCGTTACTCTCCTCTGCAGAAAGATGAAATCGAGCGGCAAGTAAAAGAGATGGTCGACGCCGGAGTGATCACCCACTCCGTCAGCCCATATGCTGCCCCCGTGCTGCTAGTGAGGAAGAAGGACGGGACATGGTGGTTCTGCATCGATTATAGACGCCTCAACGACATCACAGTTAAGAACAAATTCCCATTGCCGATCATGGACGAGATCCTGGACGAGCTACTGGCGCAACATTCTTCTCCAAGCTGGACCTGCGTGCAGGCTATCATCAGATTCGCATGTGCGAGGAGGACGAACATAAGACAGCATTCAAAACACACCACGGTCACTTCCAGTTCCGCGTCATGCCATTCGGCTTGGCGAATGCACCTGCAACCTTCCAATGCTTGATGAATGCGATCTTCGCCAAGTATACCCGTAAGTTTGTCATCATCTTCCTTGACGACATTCTTGTTTTTAGTGAGACCTGGGAAGAGCACCTGGAGCACCTTCGTCTTGTCCTGATCCTGTTGCGCGAGCACCAGCTCTACGCCAAGATGTCGAAGTGTTCGTTCATGCAATACCACATTGATTACCTCGGCCACGTCATCTCTAAGCAAGGCGTTGCGCCGGACTCCGAGAAGACGGAAGCCATGGCACAGTGGCCTACGCCGACCAACGCCACTAAGCTGCGCGCGTTCCTGGGGCTCACCGGCTACTACCGCAAGTTTGTGCCTCATTATGCAATCATCGCCAAGCCCCTTACGCTGCAGCTTACCAAGAAAGGCTTTGAGTGGCCCGAGTCCGCGCAGCGCACCTTCGACACACTCAAGCAGGCGATGGTGACCACGCCGATGCTCGCCCTCCCCGACTTCGACAAGCCCTTCTCGATTGAGATGGACGTGTGTGACACGGGCATTGGTGCGGTGCTGGTGCAAGAAGGCGACCCTGTCACCTACTACATCAAGGCGCTGGGAGCGAAGAACCAGAAGCTCTCAACCTATGAGAAGGAATTTCTGGCGGTAATGATGGAGGTGGACAAGTGGCGCTCCTACCTGCAGCGCAGGCCATTCACCATCCTCACCGACCACAAAAGCTTGTGCATGCTGAGCGATCAGCAGCTGGTGGCCGAAGTCCAGCGCGCACGATGTCGAAGCTTGTCGGTCTGCAGTTCAAGTTTCAGTACAAGTGCGGCATCGACAACAGCGCAGCGGACGCGCTCTCCCGCGTGGGCAACCACTTCAGAACCAACACCCTATCACTATGTCAGCCTGCATGGATCCAGGAGGTGGCCAATTCTTATGCCACCGATCTGGACATGCAAGAAAGACTGCAACAACTTGCGCCGCACAGCCCAGATGATGAAGAGTATGAGCTGTACGGTGGGCTCATCCGTCGCCAGGGCCGACTATGGATTGGCGCCAACACCGCTCTGCATACTAAGCTCATAGTGCGATGCACGACAGCGTTGTGGGCGGCCACTCTGGCGCCACGGCCACCTACCACCGCGCCAAGAAAGCCTTCGAGTGGAGGGGCCTGAAGCAGGATGTCGACGACTTTGTGCGGTAATGCCAAGTCTGCCAGCAAGCAAAGCACGAACTTCGCAAGCCAGCGGGCAAATTAGTACCCCTACCAATCCCCTCCGCACCGTGGCAAGACCTGACCATGGATTTTGTCGAAGGATTGCCCAAGTCAGAGGGGTATGATGTAATCATGGTAGTGGTCGACCGCTTCACAAAGTTTGCTCACTTCGTGCCCTTGCAGCACCCGTTCATGGCAACACAGGTGGCGCGTGTGTTCTGGGACAACGTCGTCAAGCTCCATGGAATCCCAAACTCCATTGTTAGCGATCGCGACAAGGTTTTCACCAGCGCGCTTTGGCGCGAGCTGCTGGCCGATGCAGGCACCACGCTGCTCTACTCCATGGCTTACCACCCCCAGACAGATGGCCAAAGTGAACGTGTCAACCAGTGCATGGAAATGTACTTGCGCTATGCCGTTCAAGACACCCCCAAGCAATGTCGTCGCTAGCTCCTCGATGCTGAATTCTGGTACAATTCCTCGTTTCACTCCTCGCTGGGTTGCTCTCCTTTCAAGGCTTTGTATGGGGTTGAAGCCAACGAGGGAAGCATGGCCACCTGGCTGGCATCCCCACCATCCTTGCCGAACGGTGAGCAGTGGGACTGGTCGCTGCATCAAGAGAACCTATGCGCACACCCGGCACGAATGCAAATCAAGCACAAGAAATTTGCTGACCTGAACCGGACCGAGCGGGTGTTTCAAGTTGGAGAGCAGGTCCTTCTGAAGCTGCAGTCGTATGTGCAGAAGTCTGTGGCAAGTCGTCCCTGTCCGGAGCTGGCATTCAAGTTCTTTGGTCTCTTCTCCATCATCGCCATGATTGGACCCGCGGCGTACAAGGTGGATCTCCCTGCTGACAGCAAAATCCACCTAGTGTTTCACGTCTCGCAGTTGAAACCATTCACGCCAAACTACAGCCTGGTGTTCTCTAAACTACCGGTCACCACCAATCTGTTGACTGTAGAGACCATGCCAGTAGAAATCGTGGACAGAAGAATGATGAAGAAGGGCAATGCACCAGTGATTCAACTTCAAGTGGCCTAGGACACGGTTCCGCAGTCTATCACCTGGGAGGAGTACGACGTGCTTTGCCGGTGCTACCCGCAAGCAAGCATCTGGGAAGATGACGCAATGGAGGAGGGGGGTCTGAGGGAGTCCTGGATTAGGGGGTCTCCGAACGGCCGAACAATATTCATTGGTCGGACTATTAGACTATGAAGATACAAGATTGAAGACTTCGTCTCGTGTCCGGATGGGACTCTACTTGGCATGGAAGGCAAGCTAGGCAATACGGATATGTGTATCTCCTCCTTTGTAACCGACCTCGTGTAACCGTAGCCCCCTGTGGTGTCTTTATAAACCGGAGGGTTTTAGTCCGTAGGACAACATACAATCATACCATAGGCTAGCTTCTAGGGTTTAGGCTCTTTGATCTCGTGGTAGATCAACTCTTGTACTACCCATATCATCAATATTAATCAAGCAGGACATAGGGTTTAACCTCCATCAAGAGGGCCTGAACCTGGGTAAACCATCGTGTCCCCTGCCTCCTGTTACCATCCGC
This sequence comes from Triticum aestivum, assembly GCF_018294505.1. Classification (NCBI taxonomy): domain Eukaryota; kingdom Viridiplantae; phylum Streptophyta; class Magnoliopsida; order Poales; family Poaceae; genus Triticum; species Triticum aestivum. The sequence continues at coordinate 619,894,832 of NC_057797.1, forward strand.
CTTAGACGCACAGTTCGGGACCCCCTACCCGAGATCCGCCGGTTTTGACACCGACATTGGTGCTTTCATTGAGAGTTCCTCTGTGTCGTCGCCGTTAGGCTTGATGGCTCCTACTATCATCGATAGCGATGCAGTCCAGGGTGAGACTTTTCTCCCCGGACAGATCTTTGTGTTCGGCGGCTTTGCACTGCGGGCCAATTCGCTTGGCCATCTGGAGCAGATTGAAAGTTACGTCCCTGGCCACCAGGTCAGGTTTGGAAGCTTAAACTACATGGCCGATATCCGCGGAGACTTAATCTTCGACGGATTTGAGCCTCTGCCTTGTGCGTCACGCGGTCACGATGAGTACGATTTAGCTCTACTATCAGACAGTGTTCAGGAGATTGCACCGGAATCCGCTCCGACCCTCAATTCGGAGCCAGTTGCGCTGTCCATGGATGGATGGATGGACCCGGCCACGGAAGCCTTATCCTCATTGGCGATCGAGCCGAACATCGACCCTACCTTGCACGAGAGCCGTGTTGTTAAACTGCCGGATTCTTCTCCGGCCACGGACTACGAACCGCCTGTGCCCGTTCCCATCGAATCTGGCTGGGCGCCGATCATGGAGTTTTCCTCCGCGGATATCTTTCAGCACTCGCCCTTCGGCGACATACTGTACTCATTAAGGTCTCTCTCCTTGTCAGGAGGATCCTGGCCGAACTATGTCTGGCAGGACTGGGATGCGGACGACGAAGAAATTCGCGGCCCACCCACCACCCACTTAGTAGCTACTGTCGATGACATAACTGACATGCTCAACTTCGACTCCGAAGACATCGACGGTATGGACGACGATGCGGGAGACGAAGAGTGTCGGTGTCAAAACCAGCGGATCTCGGGTAGGGGGTCCCGAACTGTGCGTCTAGGCCGGATGGTAACAGGAGACAAGGGACACGAAGTTTTACCCAGGTTCGGGCCCTCTCGATGGAGGTAAAACCCTACGTCCTGCTTGATTAATATTGATGATATGGGTAGTACAAGAGTAGATCTACCACGAGATCGAGGAGGCTAAACCCTAGAAGCTAGCCTATGGTATGATTGTTGATGTGTATGTTATCCTACAGACTAAAACCCTTCGGTTTATATAGACACCGGGTAGGGTTAGGGTTACATAGAGTCGGTTACAATGGTAGGAGATCTTCATATCCGTATCGCCAAGCTTGCCTTCCACGCCAAGGAAAGTCCCTTCCGGACGCGGGACGGAGTCTTCAATCTTGCATCTTCATAGTCCAGGAGTCCAGCTAAAGGTATAGTCCGGCTATCCGAACACGCCCTAATCCAGGACTCCCTCAGTAGCCCCCGAACCAGGCTTCAATGACGATGAGTCCGGCGCGCAGATTGTCTTCGGCATTGCAAGGCGGGTTCTCCTCCAAATTCCGTGTACCTGTTTGAATAAAGTCCGGTTTCTTGTAGATGTTGCGCTCCTTGGCTTCTACGCCCAATAATGGCCGCTTCCCACGTGTCAAATGAATATGAAAAGTCTGAGTGTTTTTACATTCACACCCCTATCCGCGTAAATGAGCTTCCCTATTTAAGGGGACGAGGATTTAGATCCAATCCACACCTTCTCCCCTCCGCGAGTGTTCATTAGAGCGCATCCGACAAAGGTCCATTCCACCATGGTCAGCCATCGCAACTCCTCCCCTCGCCCTTCCAGCCCTAAGCCTGGTTATTGGGAGAGATGTTCCACCCTGCATAGCAAGCTAGTGACGCTCCAGACCAAGGGATTTCTCCCCCTGGCCTATATGGTCCCGGTTCGAGCCGGTCTTGCCGTCTACAACGGCGGAGAGCAAGCAGAGAATGCCCCCAATCCCTCCAAAGGAAAGCGGGTGTGCCTTGTCCCTTACTTAATAAGGGGCTCGGATTTCCAATCCACCCATTTCTCCGGGGGCTGCTGGAGTTCTACGGCCTCCAGCTACATCATCTCACGCCTGCCTCAATATTGCATATCGCGGGCTTTGTAGCCCTCTGCGAGCTGTTCTTGGGTGTTGAAGCTCATTTCGGACTGTGGAAGGAGCTATTTTGCCTCGTGCCCCATTCCAAGAAGGGGTCAATGTATCAAGTGGGCGGAGCTGAAGTGTGGCGCATCGCCGGGACCGGATATCTGTCCGGAACCCCAAAGAAGGCGTCCAAAAACTGGCCCTCAGAATGGTTCTATATAGAAGACGTCCCGCTGCCGGATCCTGTCCAAATCGGCCTCCCTGAATTCAACAGTGCTCCCTTAAAGAAGCGCCTAAGCTGGCGCCCACGGAGCCCTCAGAGGGAAAGTGACAGGGACATCATTTACCTGATGGGACGAATAAGATTGTTAGTCCATTCCGGACTAACCATGATCGGGGTTATGGCCGAATGCATTATGCGGGGGGTGCAGCTGCTTCAGTACAGAAGCCACACCATGTGGGACTTCAACGGGGAGGACGACGCCGCCCACTCTGGTCGTAAGGGGCCGGACTCAGCTGCCGCTCTACTAAAGATCTTGTCCACTTTGTATAAGGGAGAAGAGGAGGAATTTCTCCGCGTCAACCCTCAGGGTGGATTCTCCATGCATAATCCCCTGAGCTGGGTAAGCGGCTGTATTTACTTGTCCATCCAGTTTGTATTCCCATTGTTAAATATTCAGTCTGACGACTTTAACGTAGGAACTGCGCTGGGCTGTTAAGGAAATAAGCAGCCCTCCTCCACAACCCGAGGACCCAGGACGGTGCCTCGACCCAGCCTCTCAAGAGGATCCGGACATATCTATGGAGTTGATTGATGGAGTGTTCCATCAATTGAGCGAGGACAATGCCTTGGTGGCCATTACGGCCGATTACCCAGGGCTAATCCTGACGCCCCAGGTACCTGAGATTGAAGTCCCAGTACCCCGAATAGGTGTCCGCCCACTCGTGTTCAGTTTCCTGATTGCAACCGAACTTTGCAGGGGAGGTTTTTAAGGCGGAAGGCCGAACCTGCGACAACAAGCCAACGAGGGGCCATAGGGCCCCGTGGGCTGAAAAGAAGTGCAGTCCGGACCAAGGCGTCAGCGCAAAGGTATGGCGCGCCCCCTTATCCCAGGTGTTATACCTTCGAGGCACATTGACACTCGTGCTTTCTTCAGGACAAAGAGACCTCGCCGGACTATACCCGGAGAGGCTGCCAATCGCGCCTCCACTAGCCAGGCTCCAAAGCCTGGTCCGGAGGCGGAGGCGAACGCAAGGCGCGCGCCAGACGCTCCACCGACGGAGGATGTGGATGGGTTGTTTGCCACCAACTCTGAGGTGGAGAGTGCCATGAACCACAGGCGTCGCCGGACAATTCTTCGCAACGCTTGTTTCTCCCAAGGGGCGTTAGATGCCTTCAACTCGGGAGATGCGCACCTCTGTGCCGCTCGAAATGGTCTAGCCAGAGCCACGGAGCAATATGTAAAAGACATACGGGTAATAAAATTTTGGTAATTATATATACAGCAGTAGCCCCCGAGACTTGAAACAGTTGGAATAACTGATTTAAGGATCATTTATTATGCAGGTTCTTACAGAAAAGAATTCCCTACTGTCCAAGGAGCTGGAAGAGTGCAAAGCCCAACTGGAAGCCGCACTAGCTGCGGCAGGGGAGCCTAAGGAGACCCCCTCTGGTAATATACACTTCGAAAGATAAGTATTTTGCGAAGCACGGCTTTGGCGTGAATCTGACAAATGAAATTGCAGATGGCGCCGGATTGAATCCGGAAAGGCAACACCTCCTACGCCAGCTAAAGGATGGTGAGAGGGTGCTACTAAAGGTGATGGGGGATAAGAACAATCTCCAAGATGCCAACACCAAGCTAGGCGTCGAGCTGAAAGATGTTCGTGCCCAGCTGTCAGACTCCGTGAAGGAGAATCAGCGGCTTCGGCACGGCATATTTAGTAAGTGCTTGAATGAACCTTTTGAAAGAAAGTTCAGCGGGGAAGTCAACTAATAGAGCAATGTCTGTAGGTGTGCTAACAGGTCGTCCTGTAGAGGAGATGCCCGGTTCTACGGGTGACCTTCTTCCCGAGCTCTCGCAACTGCTCGATCGAGTTCGGCAGGCGATGCGAGGCATCGCCCAGGCCCTGTGGCCATCCGTCTCCATGCCCGAAGGTCTTGGAGAGCTTGCGGAGAAGCTAAAGGGAGCACGTCGGCGCTTCCGATTGTGGAAGATATCAGCCTACCGTCAAGGCGCTAGGGAGGCCTGGGCCATGGTGAAGACGTGGTACGTAAAGGCTGACCCCAACCACATGGCCGAGGTCGGTCCTGTAGGGCCTGATGGGAAGGAGATCCATGTAAGCTTAGTATGCAGCCAAGTAGAGTTGTCCGCAAAGTATTCCCAGCAGGACTGTAAATTAGACAGCCTGTTAGATGGTATTGAAGAGGAATACAACCAGTCAAAATGACTATGTAATCTAATTGACATTTATAATGCCTTCTAGCCAGATTGTAGATCATTTGTCATGGCCGACCTTTTCGCTTCAGCCTCGGGACCTGACGGTCTGGAGTGTGTCTGAATTCCCATGCGGTTATATAGGAACCGGGGAATGCACGGAGACCTGGCGTAGGGGTCATTAGGGCGTGAACACACAAGTGCCCGACTAGGTATGTTATATTACATGGTTAGTAAGAAACATCTTCCAGGGAGAATAGTTCCGTTAGGGGTTCCTTTCCCTGGGAGGCATTCCCTAAGGTGCATGTCCATGCTGCGAAAAGAAACTCAGGAAAAACATCTGGGGGCGTATAGATAAAAATAAAAAAAAATCATCTTTAGTTCACCGACCGAATATTCCCTTAAGAACGCTAGCTTTCGGCTTCACCCAGTCTGAGGTACACGTCCGGCTGACGCGGCAGTAACAATCGTAGATGTGCTCCCTTTACCACCTAGCCGAACAATCGGGGACATAGGGGTAAGCACAGGAGCCAGGCAACCCAGCTTGGCCAAAACTTAAGTCATATCGATGCATATAATGGTGAATAAAAGGTACATGTGGAAGTGTGACACATGTGTTGGGCATGAAGCCCGTATGAATAAGCTTCTGTTTAAAGAAGCCCCCAGGTTTAATGAGCGCGGATAGCGCGTCACTTTATGAGCCTTTAGAGGCTATGAGAGAAAGAGAGAGAGAGAGAGAGAGAGAGAGAGAGAGAGAGAAGAGAAATGTAAGACATAAAATATAAAAAATGGACAGGGGAAGGAGTCGAACACAGAGTCCGGCGCTAGGCATAGAATTTTTGGAGACGGGCTGCGTTCCATGGGTTTGGCTCGAGTCGGTTATCCGATGCATCCCGCAGGCGGTACGCTCCACCAGTCAGGACTTGGTCAATTATGAAGGGACCTTCCCACTTGGGCTTGAGTTTGTCCTTTTTCTTGTCCGGTGGTCGTAGAACTAATTCGCCAATGTTGTAATTTTTGGCCCGTACTTCTCTGCTTTGGTATCTTCGAGCCTGCTGTTGATAAAATGCGGAACGGGCTTTTGCCATGTCACGCTCCTCCTCCAATGCGTCCAAGCTGTCCTGCCGATCGAGCTCGGCTTCTCTTTCTTCGTACATGCGCACTCGAGGTGAGTCATGAATTATGTCGCAAGGCAAAACTGCCTCTGCGCCGTACACCATAAAGAATGGTGTGTATCTGGTGGTGCAATTCGGCGTGGTCCGCAGCCCCCAGAGTACAGAGTCGAGCTCCTCTACCCAGTGCGTGTTAGATTCCTTGAGGGACCGCAGTAATCTGGGTTTGATGCCGCTCATGATAAGACCATTTGCACGTTCGACCTGGCCGTTAGTTTGTGGGTGATAGACGGAAGCATAATCAAGCTTGATGCCCATGTTTTTGCACCGGAGTTTTACCTCGTCGGTCGTGAAGTTCGTGCCGTTATCAGTGATGATGCTGTGGGGGACGCCGTAACGGTGTACAACCCCAGATATAAAGTCTATCACCGGTCCGGATTCGACCTTCTTAACAGGCTTGGCTTCTATCCATTTGGTGAACTTATCCACCATGACCAGTAAGTATTTTTGCTTGTGGGTTCCACCTTTAAGGGGTCCAACCATGTCAAGCCCCCAGACCGCGGAGGGCCAAGTAATGAGGATGGTTTGGAGAGCGGTGGGTGGCATATGGCTTTGGTTTGCAAAGAGCTGGCAACCGGTGCATCGTTGGACTAAGTCCTGAGCGTCTGCCCGGGCCGTCGGCCAATAGAAGCCTGTACGGAAGGCCTTGCTTACAAGGGACCGGGCTGCAGCGTGATGACCGCCAAGTCCGACATGAATTTCAGCCAGGAGATTCCGCCCCTCCTCTTCGGAGATGCACCTTTGAAGGACTCCGGTAGTGCTTTTCTTATAAAGCTATCCCTCGTGGACTCTGTAGGCTTTGGATCGCCGCACTATGCAGCGTGCCTCATTTTGGTCCTCGGGGAGTTCCTTCCTAGTAAGGTAGGCGAGGAATGGTTCTGTCCACGGGGCGATGACGGCCATTATTACGTGGGCTGAAGGTGTTATTTCATTGGCAGAGCCTCCGATTGTGTCAGAATGGTCGGTGTCGGGCAGTGCGGTTGGGTCCGGGCTGTTATTGTTCGGCTCCCCTTCCCATGCTACGGATGGCTTGAACAGCCTTTCCAAGAACATGTTGGGGGGACTACATCGCGTTTTGCGCCGATGCGTGCCAGGACATCTGCCGCCTGATTATTTTTCCCGGGCTATATGGTGAAATTCAAGCCCCTCGAACCGAGCTGACATTTTTAGGACGGCGTTGCGGTAAGCTGCCATTTTTGGATCCTTGGCATCGAAGTCTCCATTTATTTGGGATATTGCGAGGTTCGAGTCCCCGCGCACCTCTAGGCGTTGGATGCCCATGGATACTGCCATCCGGAGACCATGTAAAAGGGCCTCATATTCGGCTGCATTGTTGGAGTCCGTGTACATAATCTGTAGTACGTATTGAACTGTGTCTCCTGTGGGGGAAGTCAAAATGACGCCAGCCCCCAGTCCGGCCAACATCTTGGAGCCGTCAAAATGCATGATCCAATTTGAATATGTGCCGTACTCTTTAGGGAGTTCGGCCTCCGTCCATTCTACGACGAAGTCGGCCAAGACTTCTGACTTGATGGCTCGTCGAGGCTTATAAGTTATGTCGAACGGGAGGAGCTCGATGGCCCATTTTGCAATCCGGCCCGTTGCGTCACGGTTGTTTATAATATCGTTAAGTGGTACTTCCGAGGCTACTGTTATTGAACACTCTTGAAAGTAGTGTCATAGCTTCCGGGATGCCATGAATACCGCGTACACAATCTTTTGATAATGCGGGTACCGTGATTTGCAGGGAGTGAGGAAAGTGGACACATAATAGACCGGCTTTTGAAGGGGGAATTTGTGTCCGTCCGCTTCTTGTTCGATGACGAGCACTGCGCTTAGAACCTGATGTGTTGCTGCAATGTATAATAGCATTGGTTTGCCAATGTTTGGCGCGGCCAGGATTGGGTTTGTTGCTAGTATGGCTTTTATTTCGTCGAGTCCGGCCATGGCTACGTCCGTCCATTTGAAGTGTTCGGTGCGCCGAAGGAGGCGGTAAAGGGGTAGGGCCTTTTCTCCCAAGCGGGAGATAAAGAGGCTTAGAGCCGCCACGCATTCGGTTAACTTTTGTATTTGTTTGAGGTCCTTTGGGATATCCAGTTGCGACAGAGCTCGGATCTTGGCTGGATTTGCTTCAATTCCTCTACCGAATACAATGAAGCCCAAGAGCTTTCCGGCTGGAACGCTGAAAATGCATTTTTCCGGGTTGAGCTTGATGTCGTATATTCGAAGGGTATCAAATGTGAGCCTCAAGTCGTCTACTAGATATTCAACATGTCTTGTTTTGACAACCACATCATCTACATATGCCTCCACTGTTTTGCCGATCTGGCTTGCCAGACATGTCTGAATCATGCGCTGATATGTTGCGCCAGCGTTTTTGAGCCCGAAGGACATCGTGTTGAAGCAGAATGGCCCGTATGGTGTGATAAATGCCGTTGCGGCTTGGTCTGGTTCTGCCATCTTGATTTGATGGTAGCCAGAATATGCGTCGAGGAAACACAACGAATCGTGTCCTGCGGTAGCATCGACAATTTGGTCGATGCGGGGGAGGGGGAAGGGATCCTTTGGGCAAGCCTTGTTGTCTTTGAAATCAACACATAGGTGCCAGGATTTGTCCTTCTTTGGTACCATCACCAGGTTTGCTAGCCAGTCCGGATGTTTTATATCTCTGATGAATCCGGCCTCCAATAGCTTTGCTAGCTCCTCTCCCATGGCCTGTCTCTTAGGTTCGGAAAAATGCCGAAGAGCCTGTTTGACAGGTTTGAATCCTGTTTGGATATTTAAGCTGTGCTCGGCCAGCCTGCGTGGGATTCCTGGCATGTCTGAAGGGTGCCAGGCGAAAATGTCCCAGTTCTCTCGTAGGAACTCTCGCAATGCAGCGTCGACATCAGGGTTTAACTGTGCCCGATGGAAGCTGTTTTATTGGGGTCCGTTGGATGGACCTGGAATTTGACTATTTCGTCCGCCGGTTTAAAGGAGGTGGACTTGGATCTTTTGTCGAGTACCACATTGTCCCTATTCACCGTAAAGCGCAGCGCAGTCAGCTCCTCAGCCGCTAGGGCTTTGGATAGTGCCTCGGGGGCCAGTGCGTCTGTCTTGTTTTCGGCACGGAGTGCTATGTCCGGATCACTAGCGAGAGTGATGATCCCGTTAGGCCCGGGCATCTTGAGCTTCATGTACTTGTAATGGGATATTGCTTGGAAGATTGTAAACGCTTCCCGCCCTAGCAGAGCGTGATAACCACTGCTGAATGGAGCCACCTGGAATGTGACCTCTTCGGACTTGTAATTATCCGGCGTGCTGAACACCACATCTAGTGTGATTTTTCCTGTACAGCGCGCTTCCTGACTGGGGATTATTTCTCTAAAGGTTGTGCTGCTTCGCTCAATGCGGTTCTAGTCTATTTCCATTTTTTGAAGAGTCTCCTCGTAAATGAGGTTCAATCCGCCGCCGCCGTAAATGTATGTTATCCTACAGACTAAAACCCTCCGGTTTATATAGACACCGGGTAGGGTTAGGGTTACATAGAGTCGGTTACAATGGTAGGAGATCTTCATATCCGTATCGCCAAGCTTGCCTTCCACGCCAAGGAAAGTCACTTCCGGACGCGGGACGGAGTCTTCAATCTTGTATCTTCATAGTCCAGGAGTCCGGCTGAAGGTATAGTCTGGCTATCCGAACACCCCCTAATCCAGGACTCCCTCAAAGTGGAACCACTGCCCACAGGGCACTGGACAGCCACCTCATCATACAATATATACATGGTGGATACACACAAAGAAGGCAATGGCGACGAGACAACGGAGGATGACCCCTCCAAGAAGCAACCCAAGCACCGACGTCAGCGGCGCCGCTCTAAGTCCCGCCAAAGCAAAAGTGGTGATACCGGCATAGGAGGTAATAACACTCCAGATAGTGCCGAAGACAACAACAACCCCCTCCAGAAAGAGTTAGAGCAGGAGGATGGAGGAGCCAGCCCTCCTGGGAGGGCGACAGATGGAGAAGCGGAGGATGATAATTACATGCCCGCCTCCGAAGACGAGGCAAGCCTCGCGATGACGAATTCGCCTTGCCAGAGGATCCCGTCGAACAAGAGCGCTTCAAGCGCCGGCTTATGGCCACATCAAATAGCCTTAAGAAAAAGCAGTAGCAGCATCAAGCTGATCAAGATCTGCTAGCCGACAGATGGACTGAAGTCCTCGCGGCCGAGGAACATAAACTCGAGCGTCCCTCCAAGAGTTACCCAAAATGCAGATTGCTACCTCGACTGGAGGAAGAAGCGTATGACACGGCTGATCGGCCACCTCATGGCCGTGATAGAGAGGCATTACAGCCAAAAGCTTAGCCTGCACCCCGACGCCATTCAAATAAAAAAGCATGGGGAAGCATGCCAGACCTGCTAAACGTATTGGAGGACAAAGCAAAACATGCAAGATCGATCTACGGATCACGAGAGCGCGCCACTATGCGAAACGATAAACGTCACGCCGGATACAGTAAAAGTAAACCCGGCTGGGCTGAACACAGCGGGCAAGACCCATTCGAGCTGCGTCGTGACATAGCCTAATACAGAGGCACCGCACACCCCTTATGCTTCATAGACGAAGTAATGGACATCAAATCTCAGAAGGTTTCAAACCCATAAATATCGAATTATACGACGGCACAATAGATCCTGCGGTATGGATCGAGGATTTCCTCCTCCACATCCACATGGCCCGCGGTGATGACTTACATGCCATCAAATACCTCCCACTAAAGCTCAAAGGACCAGCGCGGCACTGGCTTAACAGCTTGCCAGCAGAGTCCATTAGCTGTTGGGAAGATCTGGAAGCCGCATTCCTCGACAACTTTCAGGGAACTTATGTGCGACCACCAGATGCCGATGACTTGAGCCACATAATTCAGCAGCCAGAAGAATCGGCCAGGCAATTCTGGACTCGGTTCCTAACAAAGAAGAATCAAATCGTCGACTGTCTGGATGCAGAGGCCCTAACAGCTTTGAAACACAACATCCGCGACGCGTGGCTAGCCCGGCACCTTGGTCAGGAAAAGCCAAAATCTATGGCAGCCCTCACGACACTCATGACCCGCTTTTGTGCGGGAGAAGATAGCTGGCTGGCTCACAGTAACAATATGTCAAAGAACCATGGTACTTCGGATACCAAGGACGGCAATAACAGGTCATGTTGCAACAAACATAAGCGCCGCATGAATAGCGATAATACTAAAGATACGACAGTCAATGCCGGATTCAAAGGCTCTAAACCCTGTCAGCGGAAAAAGCATTTCAAACAAAGTACACCGGGCCCGTCTAGCTTGGACCATATACTCGATCGCTCGTGTCAAATACACGACACCCCAGACAAGATAGCCAATCACACCAACAGGGATTGTTGGGTGTTCAAGCAGGCCGACAAGTTAATTGCCGAAAACAAGGATAAGGGGCCACATAGCGATGATGAGGAGGAGCCCCGGCAGCCGCACACCAGAGGACGGAAGAGGTTTCCCCCACAAGTGCGGACGGTGAACATGATATACGCAACCCACATCCCAAAGAGGGAGCGAAAGCGTGCGCTCAGGGACGTATATGCGTTGGAACCAGTCGCCCCATAGTTCAACCCATGGTCCTCCAATCTGATCACCTTCGATCGCAGGGACCACCCCACTAGTATCTGTCATGGCGCATTCGCCGCACTGGTCCTAGACCCAATCATTGACGGATTTCACCTCACTCGAGTCCTTATGGATGGCAGCAGCAGCCTGAACCTGCTTTATCAGGATACAGTGCGCAAAATGGGTATAGACCCCTCAAGGATCAAATCCACAAAAATAACCTTTAAAGGCGTCATTCCAGGTGTAGAGGCCCATTGCACAGGCTCAATTACACTGGAAGTGGTCTTCGGATCCCCGGATAACTTCCAAAGCGAAGAATTAATCTTCGATATAGTCCCGTTCCGCAGTGGCTATCATGCACTGCTCGGGCGAACCGCATTTGCAAGATTCAATGCGGTACCGCATTACGCATACCTCAAGCTCAAGATGCCAGGACCTCGGGGGCTTATTACAGTTAATGGAAACACAGAGCGCTCTCTCCGAACGGAGGAGCACACTACGGCCCTCGCAGCAAAAGCGCAAAGCAGCCTCTTAAGGCAATGCACCAGTTCGGCGTTTCAAGACCCGGACACCTTCAAGCGCGCTCGGAGTAATCGGCAACTAGACCACCTGGCACGATCTGAGCTCGCGTAGCAATGCGGCCCCCACCCCAGTCCCAGCCAAACGGCGAAATCCGTGCCACACGTACATAATTACGCATTAAAAATACCATGGGCACAGGTGGGGATGGGGGCACAACTACGACACGCCCCAAGACGCGGCCTAAACCACACTAGGGGCTTCCCGCTTTGTTATTTTTCTCTTTTTTCAGGACTTTAATCTCTAGACACCCTGTCTGGCAGCATGATTGCCGAACACATGATGCAGCAACCAAGGAGGCAGAAAGCTACGTCACATCATGGAATTCCCAGGTGGATTACGATAACGAGCGAAATATTCGCTTTAATACTATTCCTCAGCTTGCCCTTGGAAGGGACATAGTCCTACTTTTTGCTTATCGCACTATCTGTATCATTCTGCTTTAACACACCTTTTTGAATAAACAATGCATAACATTACGACTATTATTGCATTCTTGTTATATATATATATGTGTGTTTATTAATAACGCCTTGCAACCGTACACGTTGGTACGACGAATACACCAGGGGCTTATGTACCCCACAATATGGTGTGAGAAGTCCGAACACTTTCACAAGTGCGGCACCCCGAACTTATAGCATTATATGCATCAGCTCCGAATCATGTCTTTGGTCAAATGTTGGGTTTTCCCGGCTCCTATGTTTTGGTACATTGCGTTCCGTTCTATCGGCTAAGGTAGCGCTAGGAGAACTACTGCGATTGTGCCCCGGTTCTGCTGGGCTAAGCACCTCAGTAGAGAAAGCTAAAACTGACTGTCATGATAAGGTGAGAGACTGGTCGCTGTTCGGCGAGGTTTCGAGTCCCTAAAGACTTATGCCACTTAGAGCGAGGGGCTGGCCTTGTCCGGCTCAAAGGCGTGTATCGCACCCCATATTCGGCCTTCCGAATACCAGGGGCTTCGCCGAAATTTAAAATTATAGAATTCTATGGCTAAGTGAGAGTGATAAAGCATTATTAGTCCGGTTGCCTTGTTCGTTGTGCTGAGCACCTCCCTTGAAGGACCCAAAAATGGGAACAAGAGTGCTCAGGTTTATCCCGAACACCCCAGCACTCGTGGCATGGGGGCAGAAGCCGAGGACTAGCCATCTCTCAGATTGGATAAACAGCCAAACAGAAGGTAATATTTTAAACTCAAACAAGCATTGCATAGCGCATATGAAACAAGTTTTCATCATACAGGATCACACGAGCAAGTTTATTCAAATATTACATCTTTGGAACATTCGTCCGCCACAAGACGGGGACCCTTCAGGACACCCTCATAATAAATTTCGGGGGTGCGATGCTCCTTGCCCTGCGGCGGTCCTTCCTTGATCAGCTTCACGGCGTCTAGCTTGGCCCATTGCACCTTCACACGGGTGAAAGCTCGGTGTGCACCTTCAATGCAGATGGATCACTTGACGACTTCCAGCCGTGGGCAGGCATCCACAAGCCGCCTCACCAGGCCAAAGTAGCTGTGCAGAAGGGCGTCGCCAGGCCACAGCCGGACTATAAAGCCCTTCATGGCCTGTTCGGCCGCCTTGTGTAGCTCGACCAGCTGCTTTAGCTGGTCGCTCATAGACACTGGGTGTTCAGTCCCAGTTTACTGGGCCCAGAACAACTTCTCCGTCGAGCTTTCATCCTCGGCCCAGTAAAACTTCGCGGCATCTGACAAGCTGCGAGGTAAATCTGCGAATGCGCCTGGAGAGCTGTGGATTCGGGTAAGTAATCGGTAATTTACTTTTACATGCTTGCTTTGCATATAGAATGCCTTACCCGCCGCTATTTCCTTCATCGCGTCGATCTCCTGGAGGGCCTTTTGGGCTTCGGCCTTGGCAATCTTTGCGCTCTCGAGGGCCGCGGCAAGCTCAGACTCTCGCATCTTCGAGTCAAGCTCCAACGCCTCGTGCTTCTTCACGAGAGCCTGGAGCTCTTGCTACACCTCGCCCACCCGAGCCTCTTGCCTTTCTCACTCGGTGCGCTCCATGGCCGCTTTATCTTCGGCCTCGGACATCGCTTGCTTTAAGGTCGCCACTTCGATCGTGGTCCCTGGAAAATTCATGATCATCCTGCCATTTTGCAATCGCATTCTTTTTATACATATCCATAAGACTAGGTACTACTTACCTTTGTTCTCCTCGAGCTGCCTCTTGGCAGGGCCGAGCTCATCCTGGGACCCTTTAAGGTCCTGCTTCAGTACGGCGACCTCCGCAGTCAGTGCGGTAGATGCCAGCAGCGAAGCCTACATATGCATATTGACATACTTATATTAGACTCCTGTGATATTATTTGATCCTCTATTCGGCTTTTCTTTGTGAACACCGAACAGAGCATCAGGGGCTACTGTCTATGCGGTAATATTCTTCCTATATTTTAAACACTTACCTCAAAGCCTGTTAGAAGGTTGGCACAGGCTTCAGTCAGTCCGCTCTTGGCGGACTGAACCTTCTGGACCACCACACTCATAATAGTACATTGCTCCTCGTTGATGGAAGCGCTATGAAGCGCTTCCAGCAGACTGTCCGGCGCCTCTGGATGGACAGAGGTCACCGGCACAGGCGTCTTGCTCCTCTTGGAAGGAGGTCACCTGCCCGAGTCCGGAACCACTAGAGGTTCCGGCACGGTGTTCGGCTGAGGGCCGAACTCGGAGCCCTCAGGGGCCTTGTCCCCTCTGCTCCTGGAGTCCGGAAGGCCGCCTTGGGGCACCTTCGGAACTGTCTCCCCTCGACCCGGTGCCTCTTGGGACAATACCTCGGCATCGTCCGCAGGGCCAGGGGAGGTGGCGGTTGGAAGTGGATCACTATCCATTTCCGACGAGCCCAGGGAGCCATCTGATGATACATTGATACGGGCTCGTGGCGGTCTGCATAATCATGTTCAGCGTTAGGTGAAGCAGTGCGACAAAGGAATGCTATGAGTTACTCTGGTATCCGAATACTTACGACTTCCCCAGGGGCTTGGTCTTGGGCAGCCACTCGTCTTTGCCGTTGGCGGTGGTGGCAGAACTGTCCGGAAGGAGAGTCCTTCCCTTCTTGGACCCTTCGGCCTCCCCAGTTGGGGCGGCCTTCCTTTTCTTGTCTCCCCCGTCTGGAGGGGGAGCATCTTCTTTTGCCTCCTCGTCTTCGGGGGAGGAGTGCGCCATAGAGTCATCATACGGTGAGTCCGATGACGCCTGGCGTCGGGAACTCTTTCGGGTTCCCTTGGCCTTATTGGTCTTCTCCGGCACCGTGTAAGGAGCCGGAGTCAGCATCTTCGCTAGGAGAGCGTCTGCTCGGCCTTCGGGCAAAGGAGCCGGACAGTCGATCTGTCCGGTCGTCTCCTGCCAGTCCTGTCAAAGGTACGGGAGGCTTGGCGCTTCGCGTTGAATCCGCGATCCTTAGTAGTGGGAGGTGGAACCTCGGCGCCCTTGAATAGCACCCTCCAGGCATCCTCGTGTGTTGTGTCGAAGAGCCTGTTCAGAGTTCAGTGCTGGGCCGGGACGAACTCCCACAAGTTGAAAGCCCGTTGTTGGCACGGGAGGATCCGGCGGATGAGCATGACCTGGACTACGTTGACGAGTTTGAGCTTTTTGTTCATCGTGTTTTGAATACATGTTTGGAGTCTGGTAAGCTCTCTCGATTACCCCAGGATAGGCCCTTCTCTTGCTAGGAGGTGAGCCGCGTGGGGATGCCAGATCGGAACTCGGGGGCCGCTACCCATTTAGGGTCACGCGGCTCGGTGATGTAGAACCACCCCGATTGCCACGCCTTTATGGTCTCCACAAAGGAGCCCTCGAGCCATGTGACGTTGGGCATCTTGCCCACCATGGCGCCTCCGCACTCCGCCTGGCGGCCGCTCACTACCTTTGGCTTGACATTGAAGGTCTTCAGCCATAAGCCGAAGTGGGGCTTGATGCGGAGGAAGGCCTCGCACACGACGATAAACGACGAGATGTTGAGGATGAAGTTCGGGGCCAAATCGTGGAAATCCAGGCCATAGTAGAACATGAGCCCCCGGACGAATGGGTGGAGAGGGAATCCCAGTCCGCAGAGGAAATGGGTAAGGAACACTACCCTCTCATGGGACCTGGGGGTGGGGATGAGCTGCCCCTCGTCTGGGAGCCGGTGCGCGATGTCTTCGGGCAGGTATTCGGCTCTCCTCAGCTTCTTGATGTATCCCTCCGTGACGGAGGAGACCATCCACCTGCCTCCCGCTCCGAACATGGTTGGAGAAGGTCGAGGTGGGAAATGCGGACTTGGGCGCTGGAGCTCGAGTGTGCGAAAATGGATGAGCAAAGGAGGAAGAAGGCATGGATGAAAAGGTAAATCCTTATCCCTTTATATGGGCGGACGAAACTATGTGTCCCCACTAGCCTGGTAAAACTCGCTTATCCCCCAAGCGCCGTAATCGATGGCGCGGTTGGGTTACCCACACCCGTGTTGATGAGAATCCCGTGATAAGGGGACATGATCTCTGCTTTGACGAGACGTGTCGAAAAACTGCCCCACGTTATGTGCGGGGCTAGTTAAAGGAAATGATTCGAATAATCACCAGGCCATGACATAATGTCGTGTTGCCAAAACAAGTCAGCAAATTGGATTTTGCAGGGTCGGTGGTATGTGGAACTTATTTTGCAGGGTCGGACACTATCCTTGTATTCAAATTCTTCCGTGGTGTATTCGGAGGCGGAACCCGCCTTGCAATGCCGAAGACAATACTGCGCGCCGGACTCATCGTCATTGAAAGCCTGGTTCAGGGGATACTGAGGGAGTCCTGGATTAGGGGGTCTCCGGACAGCCCGACTATATTCATTGGCCGGACTGTTAGACTATGAAGATACAAGATTGAAGACTTCGTCTCATGTCCGGATGGGACTCTACTTGGCGTGGAAGGCAAGCTAGGAAATACGGATATGTGTATTTCCTCCTTTGTAACCGACCTTGTGTAACCCTAGCCCCCTCCGGTGTCTATATAAACCGGAGGGTTTTAGTACATAGGACAACATACAATCATACCATAGGCTAGCTTCTAGGGTTTAGCCTCTCTGATCTCGTGGTAGATCAACTCTTGTACTACCCATATCATCAATATTAATCAAGCAGGACGTAGGGTTTACCTCCATCAAGAGGGCCCGAACCTGGGTAAAACATCATGTCCCCGGCCTCCTGTTACCATCCGCCTTAGACGCATAGTTCGGGACCCCCTACCCGAGATCCGCTGGTTTTGACACCGACAGGGTCCCTTCTCAAGGAAGGGAGAATGTCACCACGGTAGTGCGAGGCACTACCGCGTGACTGCCAGTTAGCATGGCCAAGCGTAGCGTGCGTGTGTGAGCCAGTTGTATGCATGTGTGTGGCCAAGGACCAGGTCAAGGGGTACTTAACCAAAGGTTGGGTGATGTAATCGGCAGGTTGTTGAATAGTAAACTCATTCCCTCACCTACATCTCTCTCTCGCTCACCCCCTTCCTCACGCCATCCTCACCCCCTTTCCCCTCGCTGCCTACTCTGGACGCCCGGATCTAGATCGGGGCGTGACAGGCCGCGACACGCACACATGCATCTACTTGTTGCTGTAGCCGTGGGCGCACATTAGCTCCACCAGGCACTGCAACAGCCACCTCCGGTGAGGATTCTGTATGTCGGCGAGGTCAGAGGTCACCGCCGTCAACAAGGGAGCTTCACGCGAATCACCGGCCGGCTACAAGGAGGCCTTTGCATGAAGAAAATTTATTCTCGGCCACCTCCACACAGAGTATATTTAGAGATCGGATAGGCGGGCAGAGGTCGAAAGAACAAACAAAGGCCCTACCCCGACTAGTTTTTGCCCCTATGCCCGTCTGGCTAGGGTTTCTCTCTTCTTAGGCGATCCCGATCGCCTCTGAGTCCTACCCACGTATACCTTTCCCCCGATTGCTCCGAGCTACGTCCGCTGTCATCAACCCTCCCTTTGTCGATCGCGCGACCGGTCTAGGAATTTGTGATGGCGTCTCTGTCCGACACCAACTCCACCACAAACGGCAGCGCCACCGCCGCGACTGCAAGATCGGATCTGGGTGATTTCTTCAATCAACTGGATCTCAACGATGAAGAGTTCGCTAACATAGAGATCGACGAGGATGACCCCGAGATTTAGGAAAGTGTTCGTTGGCTTACCCTAGCTAGGGTTCATACAAACAAAAACTTCAGCCCGTCGGCCTTCTACAAGGAGATGAGAGTTGCATGGAATCTGGCGCAAAGTGTGAGATTTCGTCCTGTCGGCCCTAATCGTTTTATCGTCCAAGCATCCTGCTTGGGGGACCGGGAACACATCATGTTGCAAGGCCCTTGGTTGTTTCGCAATATGGTTGTGGTCTTGTGCTCACATGATGGCTTCAGCAAAGCAGATGAAGTAGAGTTCTTTCATCTCCCAATATGGCTGCAGATTCACAAGTTACTAGACCCATACTATAAACAGAATATTATGCAGAAGCTATGGAAAGGATCCAGAGAGATAATGGAGATGCGTCTGAATGGGAATACACAAGGTGATTATGTAAGGGTGAGTGTGAAGCATGATATCCGTCAGGCCCTTACAAAATATGTTAGTATTGTACGTGCTAAGGAACGTCAGGTATACCTGGTTCTCTATGAAAAGTTTGCTAGGTTTTGTAAGCTGTGTGGCATCATTGGTCATGAACACAAATAATGTGGATCAGGGGTTCATGATGAGAAGTCGGTCAAGTTCGGGGATTGGATCTATGCAGATGCCCCCAGCAAGCCACGTCCAGATCCAAGAACGAACAAGGCGTCAGACAATGAAACTAGAAAGGTTGCGACTCCTAAGGTTGACAGGACTGCCGCTGAACAATAACTAGTTGATCCAGAGGTCGCTGATACCGCTTCAAGCCCGGTTAAAATACCTGGGGAAAGAATGGAAGTTGATAGGATCCTAAAGAAGAGATTAAACATGGATGAGGACGCGGCTATTCCTCGAAATGCCTCTGGCACTTCAAAGATGTTGCTTGCTATAACTGATGGTAGCGGCAACGATCTGAAGGACGGTGACTCGCCCACAAACAGTAGTTCAAGCAGCAAAAGGTTGAAAGTAGCCATGGAGAATGACCAAAATGAGATATCGGCGGCCTCCCGTGAGGAGGACCGCCAGACGCAATGAATATCTTGTCTTGGAACTGCTTGGGAGGAGGGGGGCCGTCGGACAGTTCGTGAGGTTTTGGCCCTCTCAAAAGCCAACAACCCCAAGCTAGTGTTTCTCTGCGAGACTAGACAGGATGCAACCAAAGTAGAGAAAATGAAGTGGAGGCTGGGGCTAAAAGTCTTCCACGGAGTCAGTAGTGATGGAAGATGCGGTGGGCTAGCTTTGTTCTGGGATGAGAATCTCACAGTTATAGTGCTTGAATCTTGCAATAGGTTCATTGATGTCCGTATCCCTGAAGGAGGCTCCGGTATTTCATGGATAGGTACCTTTGTATATGGGGAGCCAAGAGTGGAAAATCGCCAGCCTATGTGGGATCATCTGTGCCGATTGCGTGCTATTTTGCGAGAGCCATGGGTTGTATGTGGTGACTTCAATGAAGCACTCTGGCAGTACGAGCATCTGTCAAGATCAGCTCGAGCGGAGGCACAAATGTCAGTGTTCAGGGACTGTTTACAAACATGCGACCTAGAGGAACTCGGGTTCTCTGGTCTTCCCTTCACATACAATAATGGTCAGGATGAAAATCGCAATGTACAGGTCCGCCTCGATCGGGCTTGTGTGGATGAGGCGCTATGAGACATCTTTCTGGCGGCACGGATACTGCATCGGGCTACCTCCTGCTCAGACCATAGTCCACTTTTGATCAATCTAGAAGGAGTGCAGGAACTGAGGCGTAGGGCGTCAATTCCATGTTATGAGATCATGTGGGAGCGAGACCTCAAGCTCCCCACAATCATCACTGAGGCCTGGGCTAAGCACTGGCCAGCCGGCAACTTGGGCTCGGTAGCCCATTCATTGAAAGAGGTGATGAATGATTTGTGGCACTGGATCAAAGCAAATTTTGGTAATGTGTTGAAGGACATCGAAAAATTTCGAAACTAGTTGGCGGACCTACAGCTGTCGGGCGCGGATCGAGCATAGGTCTGGGCTAAGATGAATCAACTAGGTGAGCACCTGTACAGAGTCTCTGCCCCTACATCCGTTCTTTCGGGGTTTCTTGAATTTCTTCGGCGCCCAGATCCACCATTTTCCTCCCAACACGATCTCGTATCTTGCTGCATTCATCTCAATGTGCGAAAACTTCCTGGGGTGCCAGCTACACTGGGGCCTATTCAAACACGTCTTCACTTCCCATTCTCAGTCGGTGAAGAAGGCCAATCCGAGTGATGAAAAGACGCACGTGATCTAGATGTCCGGGGGGTTAGGGATCCAAACTAGAGGTAGTAGTACTTTTCCTCTCATGACCTTTCCCGAGTCAGTCAGGGGATGGCAATCGAATTGGTTCTACTGCAAGGACATCCCGACACCTGGGAGAGATGATTTGGCTTCAATGGTCTCAGATTGAATGGTTGAAGGAGGGAGAACACAATACCAAATACCTACACCGCCGAGCAGTTTGGCGGGCTCGACGTAACCAAATTCAGAGACTAATGAAGGCCGACGGTTCTTGGTGCATCGCGCCATCCGAGATGGAGAGGATGGCCAACTCCTATTTTAAGGAGATACTTACAAGAGATCCTACCCTGGATCCGAATGTGGTGATGGACAATATCGTTCCTAAGGTTTCAGCGGAGATGAACGACGCTTTGTGCAAACCCTATTCGTAGGAGGAGATATCTAATGCTTAGTTTCAGATCGGGTTGTTGAAAGCTCCAGGTTGCGATGGTTTCCCGGCCAGGTTTTATCAGCGGAATTGGGTTGTTCTCAAGGAGGAGATAGTGGCAGCAATACAGGAGTTTTTTGTCACAGGTATCATGCCAGATGGTGTTAATGACACGACGATTGTGTTAATTCCCAAAGTTCCCCACCCTAGGGAGCTGAAGGATTTCCGTCCCATCAGTTTGTGCAATCTGGTGTATAAGATCATGTCAAAATGCATGGTGAATAGGCTATGTCCGCTCCAACTGAGCTTATCTCTGAAAATCAGAGTGCATTCATTCCCGGGAGGCTCATCTCTGATAACTCCATTATTGCTTTTGAGTGTATTCATCATATTCAATCGATCAAGGAAAACTCACCAGCTTTATGTTCCTATAAACTAAATCTGTCAAAGGCCTATGATCGTGTGGATTAGATTTTCTTGGAAAGGGCGCTCTCTAAGTGGGGCTTCTCTAACCAGTGGATTTCTTGTGTTATGGCGTGTGTCTCCTCAGTGAAGTACTCTATTAAATTTAATGGAAAGTTGTTGGAAACCTTCTCTCCATCAAGAGGTCTACGCCAAGGTGATCCGTTATCCCCCTACCTCTTCCTTTTTGTGGCTGATGCTCTGTCTGTACTTCTTAACAAGTCCATGAGGGAATAGGGATTACAAGGGGTTAAGATCTGCAGAGGTGCTCCTGTCATCTCACATCTTCTGTTTGCGGATGATTCTCTTTTGTTTTTCCATGCTTCCAAACAACAAGCTCTTTTGGTTAAAGGTGTGTTGAACACGTATACGGCGGTGACTGGACAATTGATTAACCCGTCGAAGTGCTCCATACTTTTCTCACATAACTGCTTGCCAAGCATGGTTTAGGAGGTTAAAACTGTTCTGGAGATTACGCAGGAAGTTTTTGAACCCAAGTACCTGGGTTTTCCTATCCCTGAAGGGAGAATTCACAAAGGAAATTTTGAAACTGTCCAAGAGCGTTTATGGAAGAAGCTCATAGATTGAAGTGAGCAATATGTATCCGCGTGTAATAAGGAGATTTTGATCAAAGTTATCGCTCAAGCCCAACCTGCTTATGTTATGAGTGTCTTCAAGCTCCCTCCGTCGGTATGTGACGAGTTGACTCGTATGATATGTAAATACTGGTGGGTGTTGGGGAACGCAGTATTTCAAACAATTTCCTATGATCACGCAAGATCTATCTAGGAAATGCATAGCAACGACAGAGGAGAGTGTGTCTATGTACCCTCGTAGATCGAAAGCGGAAGCATTTAGTAACGCGGTTGATCTAGTCGAACGTCTTCACGATCCAACTGATCCTAGCACCGAATGTACGGCACCTCCGTGTTCAGCACACGTTCAGCACAATGATGCCCTCGAGCTCTTGATCTAGTTGAGGACGAAGGAGAGTTCCGTCAGCATGACGGTGTGGCGACGGTGATGATGAAGTTACCAGTGTAGGGCTTCGCCTAAGAACTAAGATGATATGACCGAGGTGGTAAACTCTAGAGGCAGGCACCGCACACGGCTAAGACATGTCTATTGTGCCTTTGGGGTCCCCCCACCTCCATATATAAAGGGGGAGGAGTAGGAGGCCGGCCCCCTAGGGGCGTGCCAAGTATGGGGAGTCCTACTAGGACTCCCTAGTCCTAGTAGGATTCCCCTCTCCTTTTTTCCTTATCCGGAGTAGCAAAGGGGGGAAGAGAGAAGGAGTAGGAGAGGGAAAGGGGGGCGCCGCCCCCACCCCTTGTCCAATTCGAATTGGCAGGGGGCGCCACCTCCTTTGTCCGGTCCTCTCTCCTACATTAAGGCCCATGATGGCCCATTAACTTCCCGGGGGAGGGGGTTCGGTAACCCCCCGTACTCCGAAACTTCCCGAAACCATTCCGGTGTCCGAATGCAACCTTCCAATATATGAGTCTTTACCTCTTGACCATTTCGAGACTCCTCGTCATGTCCGTGATCTCATCCGGGACTCCGAACAAACTTCGGTCATCAAAACACATAACTCATAATAGAAATCGTCATTGAACGTTAAGAGTGCGGACCCTACGGGTTCGAGAACTATGTAGACATGACCGAGACACATCTCCGTTCAATAACCAATAGCGGAACCTGGATGCTCATATTGGCTCCTACATATTCTACGAAGATCTTTATTGGTCAAACCGCATAGCAACATACGTTGTTCCCTTTGTCATCGATATGTTACTTGCCCGAGATTCGATCATCGGTATCTTCATACCTAGTTCAATCTTGTTACCGGCAAGTCTCTTTACTCGTTCCGTAATGCATCATCCCGTAACTAACTCATTAGTCACATTGCTTGCAAGGCTCATAGTGATGTGCATTGCTGAGAGGGACTAGAGATACCTCTCCGATACACGAAGTGACAAATCCTACCTCTCTGATACACGAAGTGACAAATCCTAATCTCGATCTATGCCGACTCAACAAACACCATCGGAGACACCTGTAGATCATCTTTATAATCACCCAACTACGTTGTGACATTTGATAGCACACAAGGTGTTCCTTCGTTATTCGGGAGTTGCATAATCTCATAGTCAGAGGAACATGTATAAGTCATGAAGAAAGCAATAGCAATAAAACAAAACAAATTATACTAAGCTAACGGATGGTCTTGTCCATCACATCATTCTCTAATGATGTGATACTGTTCATCAAATGACAACACATGTCTATAGTTAGGAAACTTAACCATCTTTGATTAACGAGCTAGTCAAGTAGAGGCATACTAGGGACACTCTGTTTGTCTATGTATTCACACATGTACTAAGTTTCCAGTTAATACAATTCTAGCATGAAT